>NC_132885.1:504382-559382 GCF_030463535.1 Salminus brasiliensis | reverse complement strand
TGTATTAGTTTGCAGTACAGGTTTAGTTGCACTATGTGCATTAGTCTGCAGTACAGGTTTAGTTGCAGTGTGTGCATTAGTCTGTAGTACAGGTTTAGTTGCACTGTGTATTAGTCTGCAGTACAGGTTTAGTTGCACTGTGTGCATTAGTCTGCAGTACAGGTTTAGTTGCACTGTGTGCATTAGTCTGTAGTACAGGTTTAGTTGCACTGTGTGCATTAGTCTGTAGTACAGGTTTAGTTGCAGTGTGTGCATTAGTCTGTAGTACAGGTTTAGTTGCACTGTGTGCATTAGTCTGCAGTACAGGTTTAGTTGAACTGAGTGCATTAGTCTGTAGTACAGGTTTAGTTGCACTGTGTGCATTAGTCTGTAGTACAGGTTTAGTTGCACTGTGTGCATTAGTCTGTAGTACAGGTTTAGTTGCAGTGTGTGCATTAGTCTGTAGTACAGGTTTAGTTGCACTGTGTGCATTAGTCTGCAGTACAGGTTTAGTTGAACTGAGTGCATTAGTCTGTAGTACAGGTTTAGTTGCAGTGTGTGCATTAGTCTGCAGTACAGGTTTTGTTGAACTGTGTGCATTAGTCTGTAGTACAGGTTTAGTTACACTGTGTGCATTAGTCTGTAGTACAGGTTTAGTTGCACTGTGTGCATTAGTCTGTAGTACAGGTTAAGTTACACTGTGTGCATTAGTCTGCAGTACAGGTTTAGTTGCACTGTGTGCATTAGTCTGCAGTACAGGTTTAGTTGCACTGTGTGCATTAGTCTGTAGTACAGGTTTAGTTGAACTGTGTGCATTAGTCTGTAGTACAGGTTTAGTTGCAGTGTGTGCATTAGTCTGCAGTACAGGTTTATTTGCACTGTGTGCATTAGTCTGTAGTACAGGTTTAGCTGAACTGTGTGCATTAGTCTGCAGTACAGGTTTAGTTACACTGTGTGCATTAGTCTGCAGTACAGGTTTAGTTACACTGTGTGCATTAGTCTGTAGTACAGGTTTAGTTGCAGTGTGTGCATTAGTCTGCAGTACAGATTTAATTGAACTGTGTGCATTAATCTGTAGTACAGGTTTAGTTGCACTGTGTGCATTAGTCTGTAGTACAGGTTTAGTTGCAGTGTGTGCATTAGTCTGCAGTACAGGTTTAGTTACAGTGTGTGCATTAATCTGCAGTATAGGTTTAGTTACACTGTGTGCATTAGTCTGCAGTACAGGTTTAGTTACAGTGTGTGCATTAGTCTGTAGTACAGGTTTAGTTGCACTGTGTGCATTAGTCTGCAGTACAGGTTTAGTTGCAGTGTGTGCATTAGCCTGTAGTACAGGTTTAGTTGCACTGTGTGCATTAGTCTGTAGTACAGGTTTAGCTGAACTGTGTGCATTAGTCTGTGGTACAGGTTTAGTTGCACTGTGTGCATTAGTCTGTAGTACAGGTTTAGTTGCAGTGTGTGCATTAGTCTGCAGTACAGATTTAATTGAACTGTGTGCATTAATCTGTAGTACAGGTTTAGTTGCACTGTGTGCATTAGTCTGCAGTACAGGTTTAGCTGAACTGTGTGCATTAGTCTGCGGTACAGGTTTAGTTGCACTGTGTGCATTAGTCTGTAGTACAGGTTTAGTTACACTGTGTGCATTAGTCTGCAGTACAGGTTTAGTTGCACTGTGTGCATTAGTCTGTAGTACAGGTTTAGTTGCACTGTGTGCATTAGTCTGTAGTACAGGTTTAGTTAAACTGTGCATTAGTCTGTAGTACAGGTTAAGTTACACTGTGTGCATTAGTCTGCAGTACAGGTTTAGTTGAACTGTGTGCATTAGTCTGTAGTACAGGTTAAGTTACACTGTGCATTAGTCTGTAGTACAGGTTTAGATGCACTGTGTGCATTAGTCTGTAGTACAGGTTTAGTTGCAGTGTGTGCATTAGTCTGTAGTACAGGTTTAGATGCACTGTGTGCATTAGTCTGCAGTACAGGTTTAGTTGAACTGTGTGCATTAGTCTGTAGTACAGGTTAAGTTACACTGTGTGCATTAGTCTGTAGTACAGGTTTAGTTACACTGTGTGCATTAGTCTGCAGTACAGGTTTAGTTGCACTGTGTGCATTAGTCTGTAGTACAGGTTTAGTTAAACTGTGCATTAGTCTGTAGTACAGGTTTAGATGCACTGTGTGCATTAGTCTGTAGTACAGGTTTAGTTGCAGTGTGTGCATTAGTCTGTAGTACAGGTTTAGTTAAACTGTGTGCATTAGTCTGCAGTACAGGTTTAGTTACACTGTGTGCATTAGTCTGCAGTACAGGTTTAGTTGCACTGTGTGCATTAGTCTGTAGTACAGGTTTAGTTGCACTGTGTGCATTAGTCTGCAGTACAGGTTTATTTGCACTGTGTGCATTAGTCTGTAGTACAGGTTTCGTTGCACTGTGTGCATTAGTCTGTAGTACAGGTTTAGTTGCACTGTGTGCATTAGTCTGTAGTACAGGTTTAGTTAAACTGTGCATTAGTCTGTAGTACAGGTTTAGTTACAGTGTGTGCATTAGTCTGCAGTACAGGTTTAGTTGCACTGTGTGCATTAGTCTGTAGTACAGGTTTAGTTGCACTGTGTGCATTAGTCTGTAGTACAGGTTTAGTTGCACTGTGTGCATTAGTCTGCAGTACAGGTTTAGTTGCACTGTGTGCATTAGTCTGTAGTACAGGTTTAGTTACACTGTGTGCATTAGTCTGCAGTACAGGTTTAGCTGAACTGTGTGCATTAGTCTGTAGTACAGGTTTATGTGAACTGTGTGTATTAGTCTGTAGTACAGGTTTAGTTGCAATGTGTGCATTAGTCTGTAGTACAGGTTTAGTTACTCTGTGTGCATTAGTCTGTAGTACAGGTTTAGTTGCAGTGTGTGCATTAGTCTGCAGTACAGGTTTAGTTGAACTGTGTGCATTAGTCTGTAGTACAGGTTTAGTTGCAGTGTGTGCATTAGTCTGCAGTACAGGTTTAGTTGCAGTGTGTGCATTAGTCTGCAGTACAGGTTTAGTTGAACTGTGTGCATTAGTCTGCAGTACAGGTTTAGTTGCACTGTGTGCATTAGTCTGTAGTACAGGTTTAGTTGCAGTGTGTGCATTAGTCTGCAGTACAGGTTTAGTTGCACTGTGTGCATTAGTCTGTAGTACAGGTTTAGTTGCACTGTGTGCATTAGTCTGTAGTACAGGTTTAGTTGCAGTGTGTGCATTAGTCTGTAGTACAGATTTAGTTACACTGTGTGCATTAGTCTGCAGTACAGGTTTAGTTGCACTGTGTGCATTAGTCTGTAGTACAGGTTTAGTTGCAGTGTGTGCATTAGTCTGTAGTACAGGTTTAGTTACACTGTGTGCATTAGTCTGCAGTACAGGTTTAGTTGAACTGTGTGCATTAGTCTGTAGTACAGGTTTAGTTACACTGTGTGCATTAGTCTGCAGTACAGGTTTAGTTGAACTGTGTGCATTAGTCTGCAGTACAGGTTTAGTCTGCAGTACAGGTTTAGTTGAACTGTGTGCATTAGTCTGCAGTACAGGTTTAGTTGAACTGTCTGCATTACAATCAAACGAAACCTCAGATTCAGCACTAACAAATGAACAGCTGCTGTTGGTTGAATGGGCGGGGCTAAATATTTGCAATATAAGCAGTTTAAAAAGATAAAGTCTCTGTGTATAACTGTGGCATAAGGAATCCAGTGTTTTGGTTATATAAATAATAAGTTATAATGCATTTATTACTATGTAATAAGGTACATCACTACTTTTCAAAGTTACAGTGTAGTAATGTAATTATCACCATTATATATATATATATATATATAAAGTGCATCACTAGTAGAGCCTTACAAAAGTAAGTGTGTAATAATGAATATATTATCATGTCATAAGGCATAACATTTTTTGATATGTTTATATCAAGGGTGTAATAATGCATTTATTAAAAGTTTATTAAGTGCACAATAAATGTACAAAATATAATATATGAAGTGTGTAATAATGCATTTAATTACAGTAAACATGTCACTATTTATTAGTATAAAATAATTTAATTATTCCAAGAGTGTAATAATACATATATTGGCATGTAATAAACTGCATCGCTATTTGATTAGATGCTTTTACAATACCAATTGTGCAATAATACATTTACAAATATCAAGTTAGAAATACCATTTTTAGCATGTAGTAAGACATCAGTATTTTTTATTGTTTGTATTGTATAATAAATTTAATAACACATTGATTAACATGTAAGGGAAATATTACTACTTTAGAAGGCACTGTTATTGTTTTAATCGGGTAATAATGCATTTAATAGCATTTGCTAATGAATATCAATATTTTAAGTTGTTACAATACAATAACAGTGAGATCTACAAAACCTAATGTGTATTTTTACATTTACTAGCATGCAGTGAGTGTTTATTAATTATTTATCAATAAGACATTTATTAGCATGTAATAGGACGCCACTAGTTTATGAGATGATTCAGGGTGCAGTTATGCATTTATTAGCATTAGATTAGGTGCATCACATTTTTGTGAGTCATTTACAATACTAAGTGTTTAATAAATAGTGTATTAGCATGTAATAAAGCACTTTACTCATTTGAGACAGTTTTACAACCCATGTAAAAAGGGACCTCAGTAGTTTAGATATCATGCTGTAATTGTAAATGTGAAATACACTTATTGTCATTATACTTGTCCAATTCAAACTGTGTAATACTATATTTATTAACATGTAATAGACATCATTAGCACATATTAAGATCATAGGTATGTCATACTACCTTTATTAGCATGTAATAATGCACATATTACACTACCGCACTATTGCACCATTTTAGGAGAGAATTCTATAAGTGTAAGTGTGTAATAATACACTTATTAACGTATTATAAGACTCCTCACTGTTCTACTGAGATACGTGCAGCACATTTTAGCAGCAGCGCGCTCAGAGCTGAAGAGAAGGGAGGTTTGTGGGTGAGAACACCTCCACAGGCCGGTCACTCGCTGCTGTAAGTTAACTTTCAGGGGATGTGAAGTCTGGAGCGTCAGTCAAACACACTGCTCTGCATTAGCCTGTGCGGATGAGTCACTCCAGCGTGGCTCCAGCGCTGTTTCATGGTCTGCTGAAAAGTCCACGGCTGTAAAAGGACAGGCTTTGTTGTGAATAGTGAGCGGAGCGCGAAAACATGGAATTATTTTTGACTGACTGCCACCTGAGCGATCCCACCTGAGCGATCCCACCTGAGCGATCCCACCTCAGCGTACGCTCGACATTTCATAAGACAGAGCGGTGCTCAGTCGGGTAATTACTGCGCAGCCGGCAGGAGGAGTCCAGCCTCATTCCGGCCTGCTCTGTAACTCCTCAGCTGCTGCTCTGATTACATCAGTGCTTTTATAGGATCAATAGCGCTGTTCTGAGAGCAGATGATTTCATTGTTTGCTTGTGATGGCCTGAGGATATTCCGCTTATTGCAGTAACACAGTCAGTTCACACAGACGCCTTTACCCCGCCTGATCAGCCGCGCACCCCTCAGATAACTCGCTTACAGTACAGCCCACATTACACTACACCACAGACACAGTCAGGAGCTGAGCGCTTCCAGTACATATGTAGAAGGTGCTGCACACGTCCCACCACGTCCCACCCTTTCAGAGTAAACCCAGGAATACTAATATATAGGTGTAAATGTGTGAAGTAGGGTGTTATTACATGTTTATAACTGTTAATGTGTCTGTTAAAGACCTCCACTGTTGTGAAAGTGTAACTACAGTGTAGAGCTGTTACAGTAACACTGACACACTCCTCACACACCTTCACACAGCAGAGCGCAGAACACAGATATTTACTAACTACACATACTGAGTATTTACACAGTAACGTATACTACACACACTATACATACACACTGTACACACACTGTACACACACACTATACACACACTGTACACACACACTATACACTGTACACACACACACACACACTATACATACACACTATACACACACTGTACACACACACTATACACACACTGTACACACACTGTACACACACACTATACACTGTACACACACACACACTATACACACACTGTACACACACACTATACACTGTACACACACACTATACACACACTATACACTGTACACACACACTATACACAAACTATACACTGTACACACACACACACTATACACACACTATACACACACTGCACACACTGTACACACACTACACACACAATATACACTGTACACACACACTATACACACACTGTACACACACTGTACACACACACTATACACTGTACACACACACACACACTATACACTGTACACACACACTATACACACACTATACACTGTACACACACACTATACACTGTACACACACACTATACACACACTATACACACACTGTGCACACAGACACACACTATACACTGTACACACACTATACACTGTACACACACACACTATATACTGTACACCCACAACACACACATACTGTACACACACTATACACTGTACACACACACTATACACACACTGTACACACAGACACACACACTATACACTGTACACACACTATACACTGTACACACACACACTATACACACACTATATACTGTACACCCACAACACACACACACACTGTACACACACTATACACTGTACACACACTATACACACACTATACACTGTACACACACACTATACACACACACTGTACACATACTGCACACACACACTGTACACACACTATATCCACCCCTTGACTGGAGCCAGTGGAACCAGCTCATCCATGCTCTTCACTTCAGCTGGCTGTGGTTTTAATGTTATGGCTGATGGGTGTATGTTTACAGTGTAAACTGCAGGGGTGTGTTGGTTAAAGGTGGTCTCAGCAGAGGGATTATTTGATTGGTTTGGGGGATTATGAGCGTTCCACAGATGAATCCTAAGCGTGTGGTGTGTTACAGTGTCAGTGGGAATTCTCAGCGGGAAATCGTCTCTAATCTGTGGCGAGGAAATGGTCCCGAGGGTCCTGAGGCAGCGTCTCATATGGAGTCATTTCTGTGAGCAGGTTTGACCTTTGTGACCTCAGGCTTATATTGAATGAGCTGATGCTCGCCGTTCCTGCGCTGATGATTCTTCTGCGTTATTAATTATGCTGCGTTTATTCAGTGACTGGAAAATGAAAGTTCACCCCCTGTACCTGTACATCTGAAAGACGCAGTATCAGAGGAAATCCCTTTACTCTGAAAGATTCTTTGAAATTCAATAAGAATCATAAACCATTCATTTACATGCAAAAATATGGAAGATAAACTAATTACTATTAAATGTGCTGTTGTAATAATCAATATGACACATTTTACACTTGTATTAATCTATAATTTAATTATTTTCTATTTGTATGCATATAATTATATGAAATTGCAAAGTATTCTAAAATAGAAATTAAAGTATGCAATAAAAAATACCACAAATAATTTACATATATTACAAATACTAATAGTAAAATGATCTATTTGTGTCTGAAATATCAGTATCAAGAGACTTATTTTATAAATGTAATAATTCTGTCTGTGACCTATTAATTAGCATATTATTGAACTACTTTACATAATTTAATGTTATAATGTTTGTTACCATGTAAAAATGTTCACCTCAGTATTACAATAAGTGTTAATTAACACATTGATTAGTCCATGTTTAAAAAAAAGTTGTGTTGTGACTGACTTATTCTGTAATATTTGATTTATTAGTATATAAAACCAATATATCCCTATTGAAGTGATTCACACTTTCAATAACTGTGTTATTATCCATTCATTAACATGCAATAATATTAGTTACTAATAATAAAGTTACTACATTTATTAGCATGTAATAAGGATCTACACTCATTTTATTATATATTTATTATTATGTAATAAAGGGAATCAATACTGCAGATTTCAATAAGGTGCTAAACTTTACTTATTAGAGTGTAATAGGGCACGTCACTTTCACAACAGTGTTATACTACTCAGTATAACAAGGTGTTTATTAACATGTAATAAGGCACATTCGTAATACTGAATTGTTAGTATTTCAAATATAATAAGATACATACTTTTTTCTAATATATTAATTTAATCAAATATTAAAGCAGACAGTTACTTTGTAATACTACATTTATTAGCATATAATGCTATATTCAATGATTTTCCAGACATACTGATGATGTAATCTATTTATTAGGATATAATGATGAATGCACCTATTAGATACTTTTCAGAATTTCTATACGGTGGTGAAATCAATCACCATGCACTAAAGCATATCACTATTTTACACCACACATCTACACTAATGAGTGTGTAATAATGCATTTATTAGCATGTAATACAGAGAAATCTGGTTTTTGAGTGTTTAATGATATTTACTAGCATGTGATGAGTGATTTCCTCGCTTCCTAATTACATTACACTCTGTTTATTAGTATGTAATAAAGTATGTATTTATTGCAGATATGCTTCACAGTTTCAACATGGTGTTAAAATCCATGTATTAGGGTGTAGTGCGGCCCCTCACTGGTACAAAAGCCCTGTGCTCAGGAAGGAACAAAAGTGAGGTAGACTGATAAACACACCTCCACAATCAGGCAATTTGCTGCTGTGTCTCTTCCTGCCAACGCGGGAGCGGGGTGTGTAAGAGGAAGACACGATTGTTGGAGCTCTTTGTTAAACAAGACAAACTTTCTGGCAACTGTTAGTTCTCAGCTCTGACAGACCTACGGCTCTGAGCTGCAGGCTGCACGCAGAGAAAGCAGCCCTCTGCAACACGGGGGGAAATTACAGCGGGAGCTTCACCCGGCTGACAGGCCGAGTCCGAGCGGCAGCGCGTTCCGCCAGCCGGAAAACGCCGGGCGAGTTTGTGCGGAGGATCCGGAGGTGTCGGAGCTTCAGACAGGCCTGACAAGTGGAAGCATGTAGACGCTCAGCGCAGGGAGGAGAGCGTTATTGGAGTGCTGGAGCTGAATGGTGCAGCGCTTTGCTCTGAAGCATGAATGTATGATTCATCCTTCTAGTACAATAGTTATTGGACAAACTGTCTTCTGTGGGGGCAGCGGAGAGAGAGAGAGCCCTTCAGCTCGGCCATATGGCCATCATGCTGCGGACCTCCGAACCACAGCCTGCGTCTGAATTAATTACGCCTTCTATTTAGGCCTCTGATTCAGTTTCCCTCTGGAGAACTGCAGATAACACCAACCTGCACACAAGCACACAGAACCTGCACCACTAATTAACCTGCAGTTAACAATAAAACACATCACTTCAGTAAGTGCCCTGATCAGTATTTATAAGCGTGTAATAAGAAACACCACATTCAGAGAGGTTAAACATCAATAAACTCTAATCTATCTATTAGCTATATGTTATAAATAATGTCAGTGTTCAGTGATGACTACAATATGACATATGTTATAATCTACTTATCAGCATGTGCATAAACCTATTTTGAGATTATAATGTTTATTAGTTATTGTTGTAGAATCCATTGCTTAGCATGAAACTTACAATACTGACTATGAATTATATTTTACTTATCAGCATGTAAAAAGATGTACACTATTATTTTAAGATTTCAATGCTTCAATTGTTATTATTTTATAATGCATTTATTAGCAAGTAACAGCCACATTGCATAAGAAACTTACGCTAATGATAAAATATATTTGCATAATGTATTAATTACACTGTATTAGGATGCAGTTTTTCATTTAAGTAATAATTCATGTAATTATTATGTAATAAGACTGCTCATTACCACTTTACAGCAACACTTTACAATTACATCATAACATATAAATCAATTTATTAACATTTAGCACTGCTAATCTGAGGTTTCAGTTATAACTGTAAATAAACATGTAATAACATGTATTAGTATGTAATAAGATGCACTGCAGTTCTAATATTGGTTTTTAGAAGCTGAGCACCTCTATGATCATCCAGATCAATTAAGACTTAATTAGTGCTCTAAAATGAGAGTTTGCTTATTCTGACTGTTATATCAGCTTTATTCAGCTTCATTTTTCACATCATTAAAAACAAGCTGTTATTCAGTGTTTTTACAGACAGGATTTCTAATTTCCACTAAAACAGAAATGAATTTCATTTGAATGTGGTATAATGAATAATAATCAATGAGTTATTCAACATTAATGGGTGAATACTCTGATAACTAGTGTAGCGTCTCTCAAGCCTGATATCATCATTTTTTCATACAAATAGCTTTTAGGAGGACGGCTGATCTCGGGCGTCTGCAGAGGCGTGTGTTTGATGTCGCTTATCTCCGCTTGCGAGCAAATTCCACATTAGTTAAATGAAAGTGCGCAGAGATTAACTAATTAGTTAAATGGATGTGGGTCACATGGGATGCAGGCCTTAAGCTCGGGCCTATTGGAGAATTGTCATTGCTAACCCAGTTTTATAGTCAGCACATAAATGGACTTCTGTGTTACTGTTGCAGCTACAATTCAATAACCGCACCGTAATCGCTTTAGCCTTTGGAACGGGATCGATCGGTAAGCGACTGTGTGTTGTGTGATCTGAGAGGCCGATACTCTTCATCCAGCAGCGCTGGGCGGCTCCTCCGCAGTGGAACTCGGCCCTGATGGGCTTCGCACGCACGAGCCGTTTATAATCAGCACCATTTCCACAGCAACTACAAAGGTGGATGCTAAAAATATGCAGCTAGCACAGTACAAAGTACACAGCTCACACAGCGTGTGAGAAATCAATGAATGACATTTCAGAGAGAAAAGTGTTGCAGCAGAGAGAGAGAGAGAGAGAGAGAGAGAGAGAGAGAGAGAGAGAGACTTGGCCTTGATGGGGAAAGGTGGCACCCGCTGGCTTTAGTGTCTTTGTCACTCACCTGGAAAACTAGCGGGAATTCCCACAGAGGGGTAGACTTGACTTTCACAAAGAATTATTATGAGCAACAGGGACTCTGAGCTGAATCAAGCAGCTCTGTGGTCTAGCAAGAACCTCTTTGTGGTAAAATAAGCAGATCCACGGTCTAACAAGCAGCTCGATTGTTTAAAAAGCAGCTCTGTGGACTAAAATTAGCAGCTCTATGGCCTAGCAAGAAGCTCTGGGGTTTAACAAGCACCTCTTTGGTCTAACAAGCAGCTCTACTGTCTAATGAGCAGCTCTACGGCTTATCAAACAGCTCTTTGCACTGAGCAGCTCTGTGGTCTAATAAGTAGCTCTATAGGATAACAAGCAGCTCTTTAAACCAAGAAGCAGCTCTGTGGGCTACCATTAACAGCTATGTGGTCTAACAAGCAGCTCTACTGTTTAAAAAGCAGCTCTGTGGGGCCTAGAATTAGCAGCTCTATGGTCAAACAAGAAGCTCTACTGTCTGACAATGCAGCTCTTTGGTCGAACAAGCAGCTCTATGCACTAAGCAGCTCTGTGGGATAAAATAAGCAGCTAGCAACTTGGTCTGACTTGCAGCTCTATGAAATTACAGGCAGCTCTATGATCTAACCAGTAGCGTTATGGTATCCAATAAGCAACAGTTCTATGAAGTAAAATATGCAGCTCTGTAATTTAACATGCAGCAAAACAGGCTAGCAAGCAGCTCTGTGGTCTAATAAGCAGCTCTTCGATCCAAGAAACAGCTCTGTGTGCTACAATTAACAGCTCTACGGTATAATATGCAGCTCTTTTGTCTTAAAAGCAGCTCAATTGTTTAAAAATTAGCTCTGTGGACTACAATGAGCAGCTCTGTGGTCTAACAAGATGCTCTAGGGTTTAATAAGCACCTATTCATACCTAACATGCAGCTCTACTGTCTAATGAGCAGCTCTAGGGCTTATCAAACAGCTCTGTGGTCTATTTAGCAGCTCTTTAAACTAATAAGCAGCTCTGTGGGCTACATTTAAAAGCTATATGGGCTAACAAACAGCTCTACTGTCTGACAATGCAGCTCTTTGGTATATCAAGCAGCTCTATTGCTTAATGAGCAGCTCTAATGCGTATCAAACAGCTCTGTGGTCTAATTAGCAGCTCATTGATCCAAGGAGCAGCTCTATGGGCTACATTTAACAGCTCTATGGTCTAAAAAGGAGCTCTATGGTCCAGAATGCAGCTCTGTGGGTTATAAGAAGTTGCTCTATGGTCTAACAAGCACTTCTGTTGTCTAACAAGCAGCTCAGTGTATTAGTCCAACAAGCAGCTCTATAGGTCAAAGCTCTATGGGCTAAAACTTCTGAAGGGTTCAAATGAGCAGCTATGTGGGGTTGAACCGCTCTGTGAACCAATTGAGCTTGTTTTGAGCACTGCAGCTCAGCTCAGTGTGCTAACACGGTTCTATTGTCTAATGCAGCTCGGCCGGGCCGCTTCTCTGTTAACAGATCCAAGTCACCCACACATGAGGCTCCACATGTTTGAGTGGGTGAGTGCGAGTGGGTGTGATTGCGGTCAGAAGAGTCATTGTCTTGAGTTTCACATTTAAGGAATACAGTCTTACAGTGAACTCTGAGAGCACCGGGTTCTAAAGGTGGCGTTCGTGTTTGCTGTGGAAAGGCCACTGTTTATGCATGTATCTGTGTTGGGATGTTGAGAAGCTGAGGCCCTAACAGCATCAGATCACTGCAGCAAATCCCAGTGTATCAATTAAAATGCCTGGAGAACCCCCCATTCCCCCGACCGAGGGTGACATTCATAAAGAGTGCTTTAATTCATTGTGTCTTTCATGTTTCTTCTTGCTCTTTTATCTCGCCATCTTCTGTCTTCCTTGGCAAGCCTCAGAAGCATGAGGCTGATCAGAGGAGTGTGTGATACCAGCTGTCCAACAGAGCAAACATATGCAAATATGTTCAATCATATTAGCTGAGAGGGGGGTTGAAAGGGGGGGGGGGCTTAAAACGTTAGTTTCAGGTACTTACGGCCTATCACACCACGTCAGATTCACCAGATCTGAGTAAACAAATATAAATGTGAGACAACGGAGCTCTCAGCTCAGAGAGAGAGAAACTACAGCTCAGAGCACAAAAGGCTAAGTATGAGAGAGAGAGAGCGAGAGCGAGAGCGAGAGAGAGAGAGACAGAGAGAGAGAGAGAGAGCGAGAGAGAGAGAGAGAGAGAGAGACAGAGAGAGAGAGAGAGAGAGAGAGAGAGAGAGAGAGAGAGAGACAGAGAGAGAGAGAGAGAAACTACAGCTCAGAGCACAAAAGGCTAAGTATGAGAGAGAGAGCGAGAGCGAGAGCGAGAGCGAGAGAGACAGAGAGAGAGAGAGAGACAGAGAGAGACAGAGAGAGAGAGAGAGAGAGAGAGAGACAGAGAGACAGAGAGAGAGAGAGAGAGAGAGATGCCTTTCTTCCATTCAAGCATTATCACACTCATCTCAATAGAAAAACTATATTAGCATACATATTGGGCTTCCTCACCAGGCCCTTGGGGGAGTGTGTGTGTGTGTGTGTGTGTGTGTGTGTGTGCCAGATATATCAAAATATCACTCTTATTGGGATTTGAATCAGGGGTGGACACTGGAAAGCCAGAAAACATAGCCTCCATATACTGATTAGATATGATCAGACAGTTGGGTTGAAATTAGTGATGTTGTTCTAATAAGCTGCTCTACAGTCCAACAATCCACCCTCTATGAAATAAGATGTAACAAACAGCTATATACTGTTACTATCATTTTTATTACCAGCATTAACCATCACTACTATGATTATGATTTTATATTATTTTACAATATTACAAGCAGCTCTATTGTCTAACATGCAGCTAAACAGCCTAATACACAGCTCTATGACCTAATACACAGCTCTATGACCTAATACACAGCTCTATGACCTAATACGCAGCTCTATGACCTAATACACAGCTCTATGACCTAATACGCAGCTCTATGACCTAATACACAGCTCTATGACCTAATACACGGCTCAATGACCTAATACACGGCTCAATGACCTAATACGTAGCTCTATGGACTAATACACAGCTCAATGACCTAATACACGGCTCAATTACCTAATACACGGCTCAATGACCTAATACACGGCTCAAAGACCTAATACACAGCTCTATGACCTAATACACAGCTCAATGACCTAATACACAGCTCAATGACCTAATACACGGCTCAATGACCTAATACACGGCTCAATTACCTAATACACGGCTCAATGACCTAATACACGGCTCAAAGACCTAATACACAGCTCTATGACCTAATACACAGCTCAATGACCTAATACACAGCTCAATGACCTAATACACGGCTCAATGACCTAATACACGGCTCAATGACCTAATACACGGCTCAATGACCTAATACACAGCTCAATGACCTAATACGTAGCTCTATGGACTAATACACAGCTCTATGACCTAATACGTAGCTCTATGACCTAGTACACAGCTCTATGACCTAATACACAGCTCAATGACCTAATACGTAGCTCTATGGTCAAACAAGCAACTCTATGGTCTAATATGCAGCTCTATGATCGAACAAGCAGCTCTATGGACTAATATGCAGCTCTATGGTCTAATATGCAGCTCTATGGTCTGATACGCAGCTCTATGGTCTAATATGCAGCTCAATGGTCTAATATGCAGCTCTATGGTCTAAAATGCAGCTCTATGGACTGATACGCAGCTCTATGGTCTAATATGCAGCTCAATGGTCTAATATGCAGCTCTATGGTCTAAAATGCAGCTCTATGGACTGATACGCAGCTCTATGGTCTAATATGCAGCTCTATGGTCGAACAAGCAGCTCTATGGACTAATACGCAGCTCTATGGTCTAATATGCAGCTCTATGGTCTAAAATCCAGCTCTATGGACTAATACGCAGCTCAATGGTCTAATATGCATATTGTAGAGCTGTATGTTAGACCATAGAGCTGCTCTCTGGGTCACTCGTGAAAAAAACACTGTTAGAGGACTGCATTCATTTCATTCAGTGAGTTTTCTTCTGGGTTTTAGATGAGCTTGAGTTTAAGGTGCATCTGAGTCTTTATTGTGATGCTTCCTGCTTGGTGCAGCTGTGCTTTGTCCTGTCAGATGTGAGATGTTCTGGTTTTATCTGAACCCACTCTCTCATCGGGAAAATGATTGCAGGCGTTTATTCTACAGCTCCAGGAATTCAGCCAAAGCTCCTAATGGGCAGCACTGCTCAGTATTCAGCCTAACTGTTTCCCTCATATCAGTGCCTCAGTCAGTTGTAGGCTGTGCTAATGGGACAACTGCGCTTTACTGAATCCTCGTTCAGAACAAACGTAGAGCCCTGGAACTCTGCAGGTGTGTTTATCAGGTAGCGGCACATTGACTGAACACAGGGAAAACAGGATTAGCATTTGCTTCCTGCAGATAGATGAGCTGAGGGGAATGAGGAGGAGCAGACATGTCGTGTGTGTTTATATAAATTTATCATCATCATGTTGCTGTCAATTAAAAAATGGAATCTTTATAACAAGGTATATGTATATACTGTCAAACAAAGACCTTGCATGTTCATTTTTGCTGTTTCTCGCTGTTATATATATACAATTGTATGCAAACGTTTAGGGCACCCTTTACTATTTTGTCATTTGTGCTTAGATAGAGAAAAAGGATAAAAGGATAAAGGTGCACGTATTCGTCACTGTACAGTGTGGACTGTACAGCGAAATGTGTCCTCCGCATTTAACCCATCTGGTAGTGAACACACTCACACACACACACGTGTTAGGGGCAGTGAGTACACACACACACCCAGAGCGGTGGGCAGCCAACTCCAGCGCCCGGGGAGCAGAGAGGGTAAAGGGCCTTGCTCAAGGGCCCAACAGTGGCAGCTTGCCGAGCCCGGGAATCGAACCCACAACCCTGTTATCGATATCCCGGCGCTCTAACCGCTGAGCCACCACTGCCCTTACTTCAGAACAGTATTTCAGAACATAAAATGAATACAATTCTAAAACATAATTGTCCTGTTTTGACACCCTATGCACTAGGAAAGGCATCAGATCCTGATTAGAACGTCACCAATTATATAGGAACTGTCAGCTGAATCTAATTTACAAGCTTTAGAAATTCTTTTCAAACCTTGCAACTGTCCAAAGGTCTGAAAATGACAGCACATGATGCCCCCAAGTCAGGAGAAGACTATAAGAATAAGGACTCTACAGTGTGAACTGATATTAGGAAATGGCAGTTCAGGGGAACTGTGGAGGTCAAGATAAGATCTGAAAGACCAATAAAACTCTGCTCATATGCTTTTTTTGCCATCTATCAACAAAGTCATTAAAATATTACCTTGCCAACTGTTAAGCACAGGGGTGGACGGATCACCCTTGGGCCTGCGTTGCAGCCAGTGGCACAGGGAACATTTCCAGTCTATTCTGGAAGCGAACATCACACCATCTATAAACAAATAAAGCTAAAGAAAAGAGGAGGAGCTTCCACAGCTGATAATGATCCTAAACACACCTCAACGTCCACAATGGACTACCTCAAGAGGAGCAAGCTGAAGGTTTAGCCATGTTCCTCACAGTCCCACAACTTAAACATCCTGGATAGACCCAAACATCAACAAACATCTATGGATCGACCCAAAAGAGCAGAGCAGCAAGATGACCCAAGAACCCTGCAGAACCTCACAGAACTAGAACCTTCTGCAGGAAAAATGAGTAGAAATACCCCAAACAGGAACTGAAAGACTCTTAGCTGCTACAGAAAGAGTTTAGAGGCTACTCACCAAATGAGGAGTAACTCATGATGATGATGCATGATGCCCAAGCTTTTGCTTTAGAACCTTTTTATTTAATTTGTGTTATTTTGAAACTGAAAAAGATGGAAAATAAAAACCTAATCTTGATTCAAATATCACTAAACATATTCAAAGAAAAAAACATTGAAAGAAAAATCTAACATTGCACCTTTATGAGATAAGCCTGAGTGTTCTACCTGTTCTCCTGACCCTGTGCCCTCAAGTGCTTTTAAAGCTGTATTTTATTACACATTAGAAGATAGAATTAATACTGTGAATTGCTCTTTACAGTGTGCTGTGTTTCCAAGTTTTCTAAAGCATGCTCTTAATACACTACCACTTAAAAAGAGCAACCCTGACCCCCATTACTATCAGGAGCTGCAGGTCAATATCCCTATCTTCAGTAATATACCTGAGGAGGCTTTCTACAATAATTACTTACCTCACGACTTCTGAGCAAAGCCTGTATATCTGCTTTCAGAACTAACCACAGCACTGAAACTGCACATGTGAAAGTAGTTAATGACTTTAAGGTCATTAATGACATGAACAGTCCTAATTCTTTGGATTTCTTTGGTTCTTTTTATCATGAACGTCTAATTAACAAACTGAAAGATTTCATTAGCCTGAATGACCTACTTCTTAGCTGTTTTTATTCTTGTTTCAGTCTCTGCTGGTGGCTCTGAATCTGATACACTTGGGGTTCCCCAGAGTTCAGTTCTGTGTCCTCTGCTGCTTTACTTATTCACACTTCTTCTTGCTTAAAATAAGTTAGCACTCATTTGTAAAGAATATAAACACTAATAATAACACTCCTACAGAAAGTGGTGGAGGTTCTCCATCACTGTGTTTATCATTAGAACACCTCCAAAGTTCTCCTCATGGAGTCTAGTGTTATTTAGAGTTCTCCTCAGATCAACACCTGGTTTGGTGGTAAATCAGGGCTTAATGATGGTAAATCAGGTGAGCTGCTGCTGCTGCTGCTGCTGCTGCTGCTGATGGAGGTGAACACATCCTCCACGCTGTGCTGGCTGGACTGGGGGGCGTCCAGGAGAAACCTGGAGGAACCGAGCTCTGTTCTTCAGACTAGCTCACAAGGGCTATAAATACCGGCGAGGTGTGTGACGGGACTTATAAATGGAGAAGAGGTGGTGCAGTGCAGTGAGGGCCTCGTTGGATGTGTGGAAAATTAGTTAGAAAGCAGAGACAGTAAATGATTGGCTAAAAGGAGTTTGGGCATTTGGGCGTGGCCAAAAATCACAATGTGAAGGAAGGAGCTGAATCTGCAGGTGGATGGAAACTTACGGTCATACAGGTCTACCAGCAGTGGCAAAAACCCCAGTCTACAGAAAACTCTCCTCATTCTGGAGCAGAAGTGAGTGAAGGTAAATGGTCTGCAGTTCTCTGAGGACAGTTCTTTCAGATGTTGGTGACGAATAACCTGCATTAACTTCTAGAAGCAGTTTTTGTCTGGAAGTTAAGCGATTTTCATTCCCCGCCGGTGGTCCCTGTCCTTCAGTTTCATCTTTCAGCCGCAATTCTGATGAGACTGTCCTGTAGACTGGGATTTCTGCCACTGCTGGTAGACCTGTATGACCATAAGCTTCCATCCACGTGCAGATTCAGCTCCTTCCTTCACACTATGATCTCTGGCCATGCCTCAAATGCAGTCACTCCTTTTAGCCAAACATTAACTGTATCTGCTTTGAGGCCCATTTCCTCTTAAAAGGAGTTACTCCAGTGCTAAGACTAGATCACTGAACAGGTGGCACACACTTTTCTACAGTTACACACTGACAGACCTGAGTTACTACCACATTACAAATCTCACAAAGGCAGCTTTTCATCATCTACAGAAAAACTGTATCTCAGAACTCAGGAGTTTCCCGTCTCAGTCTGATGAAGCTAATTCACACTCTCATTTCTAGATAAGATTTGGGTAATGCTCTTTTCAGCGGACTCCCTCAGACGTGGACAGGGAAGCTCCAGTTTATTTAAAATGCGGCAGCATGGCTGATGACGAGCAGAAAGGAAATATGATCGTATTCCAGCTATTCTCAGATCACTTCACCGGCTTTCTGCTTCATTCTGAATAGATTCTGAAGAGCTCTCCCTGCGTAGTATAAAGCTTTGAATGGTTTTGCCCTTTGAATGGTTTTGCCAAAATATCTCTGACCTGCTCATCCATACAGACCCAACAGACCGATCACAGTGTTCTACTGACACCCAGAACCAGATCCGAATCACTCACTCTGGTCCTGCTCTGTGTTCACACTGCCTAAAGACCTGAGATCTGCCACCACTGCCTCTGCTTTTTACCAAGGCCTTTAGTTCACCAACAGTGTGTTTCTTTTAATTATTTGATACATATTTATTTATTTATTTATTTGATTTCATTTTTATTTATTTTATTGTTTCTTATTAAACCGGTATGGTTAATTTCATTTTTCATATTTAAAAATAATATATGGATATGTTATGGGTTTTTAAGGTGCATTGTATGTAAATCCCAATACAACTACCCACTACAAACTACAAACACACTAACCCAGCAGCTAAACCCAAAAAATTATACTCAAAATCTATCCAATTTTGAAAAAGACCCATGAAATTCATTAACCCAGTGGCTAAACTGCCCAATATTGATAAGGACCCAACAAAACCCTCTTGCCCAGTTGTTAAACTACTCACAAACCACACACCACTGGGTACAACCAAACAAACTCATTAACCCAGCAGTGAAAATAGCCACAAACTACTTAGAACTGAGTAGAACCCACAAAACACATTAACCTGGTGGTAACTAAACCACCTAGCACTGGGAAAAACAAAAGAACTAATTAACCCAGCAGCTAAACTACTCAAAAACTACTCCAGGATCAAGGAAACATTCTAACTAAACACATTAACCTCACAGATACCCAAAAACTGAACTACACAAAAACTATGCAGATCTGAGGAAAACCCAAGAAACCCAACCCAACTCATTAACCTGGTGGTAATCTGACCAAAAGCTGCCAGTATCACTAAACACTTTCAGTCTGAGTGTGGTCAATCAGCCAGGACACGTCCAGAGTCTGAGGATTGCTTCAGGAGGAATCTGTTCTGCTGAGGTGTTGCTCTAATAGAGATCCTCACCGGCTAGCATCGAATCAGACGCGTACAGTCAGATGTCCAAACTCCACCTTATAAAGACAGAAGCGCTGTTCCCAGATTCTTAATTTCTCCTTTTTCATCCTGAGAGTTTTCTTTCTCCTTCAATCTGAAGCGGAAAATGAACGAGCTATGAGAACGTCGATACTCAGTACATGTGCGTCAAGGTTAAGGGATTCATTTTTTGCTACTTGAGCAAGAGAAACAAATCAATTCTGACACTAAAGAATGATAAAGTGAGCGGAGAAGTCTGAAATTTAATTAAGAATATTGATTGGTGAAAGCGGTTTTATGCAGCTCAGCAGAGTAAAGCAGCTGATCTATACACCATATTTTAGCAGACACGTCTGCACTGTCAACACCCGTCAAATTACCGTCACTCTGCTCAGATAAACAGCCTCCTCCTGCAGAGCACTGCACAGGGGTTACCTGTAGACACAGCCTTACAGGTGAGCCTGGCCTTCCGTCACTTCCAGCCCCAGGCCAACGGCACTGATGCTGAGAGTGAGGACTGACAGAATATTCAGCCAATGGTGAAGCTTTTCTTTTCTTTCAGTCCCATTGGTTTATGGATAAAGTCCCGCCCTTCAACAAAAAGAACCAATCAGCTCGCTGCCTACACAACTCATGAGGATTTAATCAGATTATATCAGAGACTTAAAACCTGCTTCTGAAACCTGATCTGACCTTCAGCTTCCGGTAGTCTGGTCTCTCCTCCTTCACAGAGAGAGGAGCCTGGTGCTGTGACTACCTGGCAGTGTTGTGAAGATGACTGCAGAGTGAATGACTTTCCCATGAGGACTTTGGCCTGGACATGCGTACGCGTGAAATCTGATCTGACCGTTCGCATTCATGTTGCATGTCCAACAAGTTGGATACATGTCCAATCCAAGACCCCATATGAAAGCCTATGTCCAGACAGCCAGCCCAAATCCAATTTGGTCAAATCCAGATTTTATCCAGATGAATGTTTGATAGTCTGAACAGCTAAAACCACATTCAATCTGAACATTTGGAAGTGGTTTGAAATGTGATTATAATCAGATTTGCACAGATGAGTCTCATGAGTCAGATGAATGACTCAAATCCGGTTTAAAAGATCAGATTTGACCCGTCCACACAGCCCTGAACACAGATCTGATCTGAACACGCCTCTTCAGCCTGGCAGTCTGAACTCAGCATGAGCGCACATACGAACTCAAACCACAGCAAATTAGATTAGAATTCTGGTGGCGATGATCTGGAGGAGATGGGTGAAGTGCATGTGACTATGACCGAGGAACCAGGTGAATCATGGGAGTTGGAGTTCAGGATTGGGTGGGTGATGTTGGTAAATCTGATATTTACATGTTTCTTTCCTAAAGACTCCAGACTGCCATTTATTATTCTGTCTTTAAAAGACTGTCTGACCCTTAATGAGATCGGACTCTGCCATCAGCGCATGAAGATAGGGAGGGAGGGAGCTCTAGGAGAGCTAGGAGATCTGACACTGTCTGATAAATAGCAGCATCGTGTTGTGGAAAGGCTGTTCCTCAGTGAGGTCTGAGTGAAGCTTGGTGCTGCAGGATCATGTTGTGTTACTGTTACTGCAGCAAAAGGTGCTTCTACCAAGTTCCCTGTGGGCTGCAGGGCTTCGGTTTTTATTTTAAAGATCTGATGGTTTAAAGGCCACTCACAGCAGGACCCATCTGACCCGCTCTCTATTTCTAAGTGTGTTTTTGTTCTCCTGCCATTAGTACCCACACCAAGCCTGCCTGAGACCATGCCTCACTCAAAACATATACACACACACACACACACACACACACCATTAGACGAAGGCTCTGAAGCTGAGCAGTGAATCGGCCTGAGCAGAATTCAATCAATATCCACTGAATCCATTCCTGAAGGACAGACTGGTTATAAAGGTGTTTTAATGAGCAGTGTTACAGACTGACTGACGGACTGCCTGACTGCCTGACTGGCCACTGCGAGCTCTAAAAAGTGGATTTTAGCTCCTCTAATGAGAAGTGCGCCTTCAGCCGTGTAAAATACAGCTGGTTCGATAAGTTGACTAAAGTCAGATCAGCCACAAATCAGAGCGCTGTAGTGCTGCCCAGTACATCCTTACATTAAGGGGAAATCTGCACCTATAAAACTTTTAGGCTCAGGGTCCCATCAGCTCAAAGCCCCCCAGAACTTCAGTCAAAGTTTCTCAAGTTCTCCTTCCTTGCCTCAGCCGAGCGAGCTTGGTCTACACCTTGCAGAAGCAGCAATAGATAGCATTCTGGCCTTAAACTATCAGCTTCAGGGGGAGAATGGCGTCTCCGTCATTCCCACTCCGGGTCGGAGCGCTGCTGCTGCTACTGCACTATGGAGCTTTAATGGTGGAGCTGCAGGAGGAGAACCTCTCTCCAGAACTGCTGTGTAACGCTGCAGAACCCATAGAGTCACATTAGTGTAAAATCCTGTAGTGTTACTCTACCGCCTCCGCCCACATGCTGCTACACCTTCAGATCAAGCTTCTGTCCAGAAATGCACGTGTACAGTGTGTCCTTTAGTGGTGGATTAAAGAATGAATTTCACATCCTTGCTGTCGGGGGAGCCCAGATACATGAAATGTCAATTCTCACATAATTCTGCTGTTTAACTTCAGAAGAAATGTCCAGAACTATGCTGAGAAATCCTGGACCTTTATAGTTGTGTTCATTACTGTCCAGTGGTGGAAAACTGATCTTGTGGTGGGTCCATCCAGTATGTGCAAACAGGCTCTGAGCACTTAAAGGTTCAGAAGTTTGCATGCAGTAATCTTGCAGTTTTACAGACTTTTAACAAATAGAAGTGTTGCGTTAGAGTTCAAAGAGCTTTGCACTTGAATTGGTGATCAGAAATCAATGGATTCCCAACTTGAGGTGGTGTGTTTTCGGCAGTTTAACAACGGAGAGAGGAGCAGATGGGAGGGGTTTGGTGTATTCTACTGTAACTGCACATAAAGGCCATATTATATGTAGCACTATTGCAAAATTATAGATTTCATGTAACATCAATCATGAAGCATCATTAGTATTGAGTTAATATGGAATAATATGGATGATAGAATCACACAAACAACACATGATGTTCCACAGGATGCTCTGGATGTCCAGCAAGGTTTCCATGGAGATGTTTCAATGGAAGATTTCATTAAATTCTTCAGTGTGAGTCACTGAGGTGTCCAAATGCAAAGATGTAAACCAGTCTCTGTCCATCTCTGTAGAGGTCACTACGAGAGTCAGAGGCCGCTTCTAAGTGGCAGGCAGTCCAGAACACAACGTTTAGGGCTGTTTGGTGCTTTGGCTGTCTGGGCAGATAAGTCAGATAATTTCCAGGGCTGTCAGGGTAGATAAGGTGGAGGCTTTTAGCATAATCTGAGATGTTGGGAAATGTGTGCCCTCCCAGAGAGGTCAAGACGTTTCCTCACCAAGGTCCCTAACTGGATTACAGGTCCTGTTGTCACGGTGGAGATCAGTTAGGGCCCTGATGCTTGAGTCAACATGACGATGAGTTCAGTGTTCTCCAGGAGCCTTCCCCATTACAGGAGCTGGATCCAGGAGAACACGTTGGGATGTGGTAGAACAGGAGGTTCTCCTGACAAATCTGCAGGAATTCAATCATGTCAACATGGACCAGAATCTCAAAGGAAGGTTTGTAACATCTTGCAGAATCCGTGCCGTGGAGAACTGAGGCTGTTCTGAGAACAATAGAGGGGAACTAGCCAATGGTAGTGTGTATTTCAGTGGTGGTCATTATTAGCTTTATATGAAGAGGTTTATAATAACTGAGATCAGTGATGGTTCCTATAGAGTAACGTGTTTACTCTCACTCTTTAAAGTAAAGGTGCTACTTAAGGTTCTTTGAGTGATGCCCTAAAAGAACCATTTTGGTTCCGTAAAGAAGCATGTTTGGAAATGAGTGAGTGTGAAGAACCTTTACATCGTGTGTGTGTGTGTGTGTGTGTGTGTGTGTACATTTAGCTTTAGTGGTCACTCTGTCTGAGGATGTAGCCTTTATCCTTCATACATCTGCAGGGCAGTGTGTATGATAACATCACCCTCACACACACACACACACACACACACCTCAGAGCAAAGCCCATCTCACTGCATCTTATCCGTTTACCGCCGGCTTGAACAGTGGGGGTGCACACACACAAACACATTTACAGGAAAAACACACACACACACACACACACACACACACACACACATATACACACATTGACCACACAGCCCTTCCAGGCAAACACACAGTAAATACACACACACACACACACACACACACATATACACACATTGACCACACAGCCCTTCCAGGCAAACACACAGTAAATACACACCACACACACACACACCTCTGAGAGCTGATCCTCATCCTCATCTCACGAGAGCGAAGGGAAGCATTTACTACCTTTAATTCCTGCTTTATTCTGTACAGAGCAGATAGCAGAGCCGGGGTGGCAGGGGGGTGGCAAAGAGGTGAGTGGGTGTTACTGCATTCTGGAAAGGTTCTTTTTTTTGCAGCAGATAACTGAACTATCAGCTGTAAAAATGCCAAACTTTAACTTTTCTTTAGTACAATGATCTTAAATCATGTATAAATATTTAATATTGCTCATGTTGAGGTTGTAAAAATATTGCAATATTATTTACCTTAATTCTTTTTTTAATATTTTATTTAATGAAAGCAATACATGTTAAAATGTGTAATACACATGCATAATATATTTTTATATATATACATATATATATATATATATATATATATATATAATATAAACTTATATAAACACACACACACACACACACACACATATATATATATATATATATAAAAAATATATAAAGCAAGCATAATAATCTTTCAAATCCAGGCTATCCAGGCTATGTACCTACTGTGGACCCTCTCTGTGATGTACATCAGCAGGTTTCAGTGTAAGGTAAAATAACAGGGTGGTAAATAACTTGCAAAACTGAATCTGAGCTTTTTTCACTCCAACCAAACTCACACACTCACTACTTCTACATAAGCTTATATCCTCAATAGATTAATTACAGAGCTCCTTTAATAAACACCAAATACACCAACAGTACTCGCTACTGCCCTCTAGATGTGCCATAAGGCTCATCAAACAAATTCATCTGTATCCAGAAGGTAAACGTCCACTGTGCAGGAGGTGGGTTCTCAGTGTAACCTGAGCAGCTGTGAGTCCACTCCTCATACGCAAGTCGATACAGTGAATTGAGTGCAGTGTAAAAGCACTTACAGAGACTCGACGCGAAAGACGATCAGGGTCATCCCCACAGGGGGCGGTGTGGAGGGTGAGACCTAACATCCACCAGAGCCAGATGTGACCTCTCCTGATCCTGCTCTTGCTATAAGGGTGACGCAACAGGGCACTTGTCTTGTTCCACTTCAGGATTGCACTAAAAGAAAGATGCAATACCCTGACATCACCTTCACCAATCAATTAAACAGTTATCAATCAATTATTTAGATATCAATCAATTAAACAGTTATCAATCAATTATTTAGATATCAATCAATTATACAGTTATTAATCAATTATTTACAGCAGCAGTGAGCTGTAGTTCACTACAGGAGGCTATAAAGCTCGGCTCGCTGGAGTCTCTCCATCATTTCACACATGTCTAATCTCCTGCACTCAGGACATTTTACCTACTATTACTGTTGCTAATGATTTTATTATTTATGCCATTTGATTTGTTTGTTTAATTTCTTGTCTTTATTTTTTACTTCTTTCATTATTAAATTGCATTTAATACTTTTTTAATAATTTTTATTTTGTGTGGTGGCTCAGCGGTTAGAGCGCCGGGATGTCAATAACAGGGTTGTGGGTTCGATTCCCGGGCTCGGCAAGCTGCCACTGTTGGGCCCTTGAGCAAGGCCCTTTACCCTCTCTGCTCCCCGGGCGCTGGAGTTGGCTGCCCACCGCTCTGGGTAAGCTAACTACAATCCTGGACCCATAGAATTCAGGCTATAAGCTAATGCTAATGCCAATGCTACTGTTCCACTAGTCGTCCACTTGTCTGCCTAAACGGCGCTGCTCAACCTGATGCTAACAGTCCAGTCCAACCATAGTTATTCCCACTATGATGTAGCTCTGATTTTGATGCCGTTATGCTTCAGTTCCTTCCGGTCAGCGGATCACAGCCCTGCACTGTAAACAAACCTGCTGGACTCTGTCAGCACACCCTGGCAGAACCCGTGTGTAACCTCAGAGCGAGGTTCCTTTTCACAAGCGCTCTGTGAGTTACAGCCGTGATTATGCCAGGCAGCAGAGTGAGCCGGCAATTACCTGTCAAGCCTGCACGAGTCGGGGAAAAAGACCCACTTTAGAGACTCCGAACAATAAATCAGTTTCATAATTGTCACCGCACCTATCTGCAGCACATTACCACTGCGCTAATGAAATCATCATCATCAAAACAGCCCTCGCGGTGCCAGGAGTGCCGTTCTTACCACTGCGTTTTGTTTCATTTGATTAATGGGTGAGAATCAGAGGCAGCAGAGGCAGCAGAGGCAGCACCACATGGCTTATCACAACAATAATAATAATAAAAGAGAAATACTAACAGAGCCAAAATATTAGTGTGAACCTCAAAAAGAGAGAACAACAATCACAAGGAGTCTCGTGGTGCAGGACAAACAAACAAAAAACATGTCGATCCATAAGTATTTGGACAGTAACACAATTGTTGAGTTTGAAATTACGCAATCATGGTGAGACTGAAGTTCAGACTTGCCTGTAACAGCAGTACTGCACTACTGCAACTGTTTAAGAAAGGGTTCATGATCTGACGCAAGCCTCATCATCTGTCAAACATGGTGGAGGCAGTGTTACGGTATGGGCATGTATGGCTGGCAGTGGATCTGGATCTCTGGTGTTTATTGATGATGTTCTGCAGATGGAAGCATCTAGATGGGTTCTGGAGTGTGTTCTCTGGAATGATGGTGGTGGAGCTCCATACAGTACTTCTGGGATGAGTTGGGATGATGTGGTGGGGTGGTGGTCAAGCATTCAATATCCTGACCTTACTAAGGCTCTTGTCGCTAAATGCAATCAAATCCTCACGGCAAGGCTTCTCCTCCAAAATCTAGTAGAAAGTCTTCTCTGGACAGTAGAGACAGTTTTTTATACGCTTGAGCTCAGAAGACAGTGAATGAGCAGGTGTCCCAATACTTTTGTCCATATAGTGTAGATAAATAACCTTTTTAATAATAATAGTAATAATAATAAGGTCACATGCTGTAGTGGGTTACAGTGTGTGTGTGTGTGTGTGTGTGTGTGTTACTGCTCCTGTGCTCTCCTCACATTAGCGCTGACACTGGGTTCTGCTGCTCCTGGGCTCCAGTAGAGAGAGACTCTGTGGAACGTCCCTCTTCAAATCTCATTTCATTACACAGATTTTCAGCTGCACTGTTTCCAATCTACCGCCCAGGAAAAGAGGATTTGGAGCTCAGCAGATGATTAAAATACACACACACACACACACACACACACACACACACACACACACACACACACACAGAGGTCACCAGTGCTGTGAGGAGAGAACGGGTGCTGTGTGTGTGTGTGTGTGTGTGTGTGTGTGTGTGTGTGTGTGTGTGTGTGTGTGTGTGTGTGTGTGGAGGCCACATTTCTTGCTGATATCTAAGCTGAGTATTGACTCCTGATCAATACGAGCGGTTTGTAGGAGGGAGAAGCTGCAGATAAAAAACAATAAAGCCGAAAGCAGCGGTCAAGATAATCACTGACCGGTAAAGACCACTCTAATCCCCCAGCTGTCCTCCACAAATCATCCCATCTCTCTCTTTCACTTCCACTGTGTGTGTGTGTGTGTGTGTGTTTACAGAACAAAATGTCCTGACAGGATTGATAAATAGAGAATTTTCTTTATTATTATTATTATTATTATTATTAGACTTACTAACATATTTATGTAATAGTAATACATATGGGCCATATTTCAAATATAAGTGGTACATACTATTAATAGCTTGTAGGTACTTATACACACACGTATATAGAACACATGGGGGAGACAGGTGTGACCCCTTCATCCGGACAAGTAATGAATATCTAATCAGTGTGTCTGTGTGCCGCCCGAGCTTCAGCGGTCATGCAGGATCACATCAGGCCACAGCGTGGAGGCGTCAGCCAGCGACCCCGAGACAAACTCAAGAGGAAGGAGAGGAACAGAAATCAATGGAGAACAATCTGGAGAGAAGACCAGACCACTCACCATCTCCCCCCGACGCAACCAATACCATCTCACCATCAAAGCTCAGACACACTGATCAATACACACTGTCCCAGCATCAGCCCAGACTTAACATGAGCCTCTGAAGCTACACACACACATACACACACACACACACACAGCTGCATTAAAGAATAGGCTGCCCTTACCTCAAATGTAGCCGAGATCAGCAAAGATACACCATATGGACAAAAGTATTGGGACACTTGCTCATTCACTGCTTCTTCAGAAATCAAGGGCATTACAAGAGCTGATCCTGCTTCTGTTGGAGTAACTGTCTCTACTGTCCAGAGAAGAAGACTTTCTACTTGATATTGGAGGAGCATTGCTGTGAGGATTTGATTGCATTCAGCAACAAGAGCCTTAGTGAGGTCAGGATGTTAGCTAGATGATTACCACTGAAGAACTGTATTATTCAGTAGCTTTAATCTGAGAATCTGTAATGGTCAGTAGTTTCAATAAATTTGAGGGGCTGTATTGGTCAGTATCTTACATTTTGGGATGCTGTATCAGAAACTAACTGTAATCTTAGGGTCTGTATCAATCAGTAGCTTTATTCTGAGGGGCTGTGCTAATCTGTAGTGGCCAGTAGCTTTAATCTAAGGATCTGTAATGGTCAGTAGCTTTGATCTGAGGATCTGCATTGGTCAGTAGCTTTGATCTGAGGATCTGCATTGGTCAGTAGCTGAGGGACTGTACTGATCAGTGTCATTGTCCAGCTAATCACTGTCAGTACTTTAGTAAACTGAGTAAGTTTCAGGTTCAGATCGAAGGCTCCAGATCAGGCCTTATAGAGAGTTTTGGAGAACTGAGAGTCTTTAGGCCTGCACCTAGGCATTGTGGGAAAAGTCAGTCAGTAAGGCAGTGGAGCAGATGGTCCCGCTGCCTCCACTCCTCCTTAATCAGCTCATTCAAGCAGGAGTCACTCTGCTGCAGGCACTGTACACTCCACCATCACTAATATACAGATCATATCACAGTGGATACCAAATCACTCATAGTAGGTCCTGAATAAATCACAGTTGGTAGGTTCTGAATAATTCATAGAGGATACTGAATAACTATTAACGGATACTCCGTAAATAATAACAGACACTACATAATTCATAGTAGATATGTAATAATTCATAGAGGATACTGAATAACTATTAACGGATACTCCGTAAATAAAGACACTACATAATTCATAGTAGATATGTAATAATTCATAGTAGATACTGAATAATTCTCTGTGCTTCTTTTTAACTGACCTATTATTCTGATTGTTCTAAGGAAATATCTGCTCCTCTGCTCACAGACGCTGAAGTGGGGTCGACTAAAGGTCACCGTCCTTCTCCACCTCTTTTAGTCAAACCGGGGGTCAGAGAGAGCTCCTACAGAATGAAAGCTGGGGTTGTTCTGCTCAGCTTGGGAGGGTGAGCTGGTGCTGTAGAAGGATGCGTCTCTCAGGCAGTTCAGCACTGCAGTGGACATGAAGTATCTCTGGTTTTTAAGCGGGGGTCATTACGCAGGTCAGGGCTGTTATCTCCTGTACTGGCATGTGTAGAAGAGCAGCAGCACATGCACGTCCTCTAAACACTACCCATAATGCTCAGAGCCAGGCTGACACAAATGGTTTTAAAGCATTGTTTCCTCTGACAAATTCCTTCCCTGCTTTATTTATTCCCCCAATTTGCCTCGCCCGCCATGCAGCTGTGTGTGTGTGTGTGTGTGTGTGTCAGGGTAATAGATGCAGGTGAATCTTCCTCTGACTGCAAATTGCAGTCCAACCCCAGTCAGCAGAAACCCACCCAGGATTACAGCAGCACCTCAAACCAGACAAAGCAGAGAACCGTGCAGGAGTGTTAATCTCTGACAGGACAGGAATTATTGTTTATAGTGTTCAGTCTGAGATTCCCTCCCTCAGCTCCCTCATCTTCCTCTGTCCAGCCCACCACTTCTGTCCAAAAGGCAAGAAATGGACCTGATTTTACAGCGGCTGCAGAATCAATGAAAGCCTGACAGTGTGTTGTGGTGAAGCGAGATTGGACACTGTCTGTCTCTCTGTGTCTGTGTACAATACGTGTCCAAAAGTATCTGGACTGGTCTTAGTAGTGAGTTTAGCTGCTTTACAGTGTCTGACACCAGTGTTCAAACACAGCTTGTATAATCTCCATGGAAAAGCACTGACCAATAAGACACAACACTCTACTGGTCAGGCCTAAGGTCACTGTGCCCAATGCTGAGGGTGGGCTAGAGTTTACAGACCCCCAGCATTGGGCTGTGTGGTCCTCCAGAGTACCTAGCTCTAGTGAAAGTTCTACCAGGAGACTCTAATGCAGCGTCACCTTTCTTCAGCCAATTACCAGCTTCCACCAGCCTCCACCAGACTCCACCAGCCTCCACCTGCCTCCACCAGCCTCCACCTGCCTCCAGCTGTGTTAAAACAACCTATACCGTTTTTTGCTGCTTTCAGAGGCAAAATCACATCTTCCCCTTCTTCCTTCCCACCACCACCAGTTTGGTCCAGACGGCTGTCTGTGGGTTACTCTCTGCCCCCTGCCTCCCTGTTCAGCAGGAGTGTTGCCCGATGCTGGGCTGATGATGGCGCCAAAGAGTTCTAACTTGCTGACAGTGTTCCCATCTCATTAATGGTCAAGATTAAATTCATGCTTTACTGCTCTCACGTCTCCAGAGTCTTCTAGTAGAACTAATCATCCAACATCAGAACCCGACCTCACTGATGTTCGCGCTCTCAGGACATAATGAAACATTTGGAGACTTAAATGGTTCTTTGCCTGGTTCATTATGTCTTTGGATGGCATCCCTGTTCCCAGCAAGCTCCACCAGCTCCTTCTGGGGGATCTCCAAGTGCTCCCAGACCAGCCGCGAGATCTAATCTCTCCAGTAGGTCCTGGTCCTTCCCCTGGGTCTCCAGAGGAGGCGACCATTGGGCATCCCTACCAGACTACCTCGGCTGGCTCTTCTCAATGTGAAGGAGCAGCGGCTCGACTCTGAGCCTCCTCTGCAAAACTCCATCACGAATACGAAGAGTGAGCCCAGCTCATTTTGGCTGGTTGGTGATCTCGTTCTGTCGGTCAGTACCCACACTTCCTGACCAAAGGTGAGGGAGGGGAGAGCTCTCTACTCACCACTGCAGACCTACACCTAACCTATGATCAATCTCCAATCCCTCTTCCTGTCACTCATGATCAAGACCCTGAGATACGGAAACTCCTCCACTTGGGGTGGGTTCACACTGGTTCACCTGGAAGGAGCATGCCCTCCTTTTCTGAGACACTACCATGGCCACACCCTGGGAGAAGCCAGTTCTCAGCAGCAAACAGCACTATGTAAATGGTTCTGTGTAGCACCAAAAAGGGTTCCACCATGGTTATGAGTCACAGACCTGTAACCAGTTTTTCAGTTCCTCAGGGGTTCTTCAGTAAGGGTTTTAATGGTTCTTGCCTGGTTTAAATGTCTTAACTTCCAACCTCAACAGTTTGTTTGTTATGGACTTCTTGATCCCCTGAAGGAGACATAAACAAGGCTACTAGAGATTCCTGAAGACTGGTTCGAGGAGTGTTAGCACCATGCTAATTGGTGGGATATAAGTTCCCATTTCTGGTTATTTCATTTCTAGTGAGAGCAACAGAACTCTGTCCTGTAGTAGATTGTACCCAATCTGACCCTGAATCTAATATAAAACCTTCAATCCTAAACCTAATTCCAACCTCAACCCTGTTGAGGATCAATGTCAACAGACAGTTTTGTATAGATCTGCAGATCATCTGTAGGAGCTCATTGAAATAAAGGGTTACTTATGTTTTTCCGTGTGTAACACAATGGATCTCTCGCTCTCGGGCTGAATAAATCATTTGGATGCTAATTGTGCTGACTGTGGAACCCCTTTGTAGATGGTTCTATATAGAACCTTTAACATTGGTGGATATGTAGAATGTTCACCATGAAAAATGGGTTCTTCCAGGGTTCTTTAGTAAACTAAATGGTCCAATCCTAATTCCAAGCCCGAATTTTTAAGCCATTAGAGTTAAACAGCTAGTTTGTTATGTGGGCGTTTGTAGATCATCTTTAGAAGACCATCAATATAAAGGGTGACCTTAATAACCCCACTGCCTGCCACTGAGCTGCCACACCATGTGGAAGACTGGGGTTCGATTCCCAGTCTGGGTGACTATGCTGCGCCAAACCAATAAGAGTCCTTGGACTAGACACCTAACATGTATGTAAATGTAAATATGACCTTTTTTTCACCAAACTATCGCTTTACCGGCACTGCAGCTCATTGTGCAACAGAACTGATGTTCCCAGAGTCGTCCTGTTTACCGTATTCCTCTTTTTCATGCACAGGGAGTTTGGGTTTGCCTAGTGTTATGCAGATAGCGTTCGCCGCTGCATTCTATTCACAAGCCCGCAGAGAGGAAATCAGCAAATTAGCATAGTGCGTTTACAGGTTCCGATTCTTAAAATCCCACTATAAACAGCCTGCTCACAAATCCTAATCCGCGATGTAAAGTACGGCAATCCCGGTAAAGATGGGCCCATGTCAGCTGCCTTGGAAAAACTGCCTGAAGATGTTTACCAAGCTGAGAGCCCGAGCTACATCTGCCTCTCTTTGAGTGCAAGCAAACCGCTTTTGAAGAGATTACGCTGAATTGTGGGGCTCAGTGCTGGGATAAAATATTGCTAAGTGATCATGAATTACAATACAATCGAGAGCTGAGCTGGCACAAAGAGGGACATGGTCTATTGACGGCTTCCAGGCGTGTGTTTTGTGTTGTTTGAAAGGGCTGAGAGCCTCAGGAGATATTCCATTCTCACCCAAAAAGGCAACATTAAAAAATCCATACGGGAGCGTAGCTGTGATGCTGCGGAGCGGGGCAGTGGGATTTATCGGCTGAGTCTTTTCTTGGGACTAATCCAGGAATCGGTGTCAGAATGAACAGCAAGGGTCAGGACACTGACATGCAAGGTTAAAACTGGGGCATTTTGGAACCAACAACAGAAGCCAATCAGTACCATTCCAGCAATACCTCATAAAGACCCTGTATTAATGCGTTTATAATGAGATATACACATCCTCTACAATGCTTCCCTTACAATAATATAGTAATTGTTAAGTTTTATTATAATATCTACTTCAAATCTGTAATCTGACCTGGCCATAGCCCTTAGAACCTCAATACCCAGATTAAAGCATCATCCTGTATCAGCTGTATCCTAAAACAGCAGCTTCATGTCGATGCTCCACTGAACTGTCCCATGAGAAACATGCACCTCCAAAATAGGAACTTTACAGGAGGAAAAAACCTTCTCAGCTGAAGTCAATGTAAAATATTTTAATCCAGTTCATTTTGCAGCATTTCTATTGGTCCATTCATCCAGTGTTATCTACACAGAGTACAGAAGCAGATACAGAGCTCAAAGAATGGAGAAAACTAAAAACGGACAAAAATGGAGATACATGTTTTTCATTGGATATCAGTGATATGCAAACTGTCAGTTGACTACGAGTATTCACATGGAAATGTGAGCTGTAGAAAATGTCCAGGCTGTTGGTGCACTTCTATGATTGGCTATTAGCCTTTAACTGTGGTGAATGAAGACTTACTGATCACAGCGCAGAATAACTACTTAAAAAGTATACGGTAATACTTGTGCAGCCCAGAGTATCTGGGTATACTCTCTCTCTCTCTCTCTCTCTCTCGCTCTCTCTCTCTCTCTCTCGCTCTCTCTCTCTCTCTCTCTCTCTCCTGCCCTCTCTCTATGCTAGCGTCAGGCAGCTAGCGGAACGGATGCTGAGGTGGTGAAGCAGCAGCTCTGGAGTGAAATGGGAAATGATGGTGCTGCTGTTAAACATCAGTCAGGAACCTGTGCCCTGCGTACCAATACTGCACCTTCTGCAGAGCCAGCTAAAGCCACCGGGACGGGTCTCAGGCAGGGGCCGACGGGCAGCAGAGATACAGAGAGGCTGAATCTCAAATGCACTTCTCCCTACATAGTGCACTACAAACCTTCACAGTGTAGAATTGTTCTTTACCTACAGATGAGCTCTTCCAGGAAGCGATTCGTCCTGTGGAGGTTTTTTACCCCAAAACTTTAAAAAAGCTTCAAGAACCCCCCTCTGAAACTGAAACCCTCCACCTATCCATCTTATCATCTTCTTCCTGGTCAGAGCCATGGTGGGTCCAGAAAATCACTGGACACAAGGCAGGTATACACCCTGGGCAGGGTGCCAGTCCATCTCAGAGTACCCCATACACCCACTCCCTCACTTTAAAAATAAATAAATAAAGGTGCTATGAGTGGTTGAACCAAAGCGCTTTATGTTTTAGACCTAGTATTTTAGTAATTAAGTAATTACTAATTTAGGGTTAAGAAAGGTTCTATACAGCACTGAAGGGGTTCTTTAAATTGTAGCAATGCCCCCCTCATACAGAACCATTTCTAAAGGTTTACTGCAGCTTTTCCTTGTATATAAAGAAACATGCAAGAATGGTTAAGTTATCAGAACCCTAAAGAACCTTTAAGAAATCTGTTTTAAATGTGTAAATAAACCTATGGATTCTTCAGTAACAGCAGATATATATCTTATTATGAAAGATAGTAGACATAACAGATATATCTAATTGTCGTTTGAGGGCGAGGAAGCTGAGATTGGCCCACACACAGTCCTTTAGGGTTTGAAGGTAGATGATAGATTCCATTGAAGAAATACTTGGTTCCAAAAAAAAAAAGAAGAGACGTGAGTGGGAAGAACCTTTTAAAGGCTTAAAGCTTAATTCTTTACCAATTTAAACATTTTTAACACTTTTTTTAACACTCTAACAAAATGGTTCCTTACTGGAACTCCATGTGGTTCTTCTATAGTTCAGTACAATGAACCATTTGTAGCATCTTTATTTTACGAGTTTAAGCAAAAAGAGTTCTATACAGTACTGAAAAATATTTTTGGCCCTGCAGGGACAATTTAGCAAAGCCCGTTCACCTACCAGGTGTTTCTAAGATGTAGAAGAAAACCGTTGCACTTTGTTATTAAGTTACATAAAAAAAAAAAGAAAAAAACATTAGACACAAATCCTGATATTCAGAACTAATGCCATATTAAACTGGCAGATTACATAATAATAAAAACCCAGACTGAAATTAAGACATCTTCTATACTCTACAACAGTGGACTACAGGTCCAGTAGGCAGTGATTTGGGACACAGCAAGAGATAGAGTGAGGGAACGAGCAAGAATGAGAGAGAGAGAGAGATAGAGTGTTTGATAAAAAAGAGTGTCTCCCTCCATTCCCAGAACTGCCTCATTTCACACACTCGTCTCAGAGAGCTGTCATGAATGTTGGCTGAGAAAGTGCGGCCTTTCTGATTCAGAAACAAACTCCCAGGGCTTCACAGACAGAGCGAGCGAGCGAGTGAGAGAGAGCAAGATAAAGAGGGGGCAGACAATAGAGAAGGTATGAAAGCAGACAGATCTCATAGCAGAAGCAGAAAGACGCGGGGAAGTAGCTCCTGGTTATACTTTCAGGCTTTTATAGCCTGTTTTATTCTGTATTGATTCCTGAAGGTTTCACCTGCTGTCTTGTTAGCTGTGATTTCCAGGAAAGCAGTGAGGCCTTTTGCGCCAGGAGCTCAATAGCCACAATAACAAACACACACACACACACACACACACACACACACACACACACAAACACACACACACACACACACAAACACAAACACACACACATACACACACACGTCGTCCGCCAGGCCTTGAGTGTCGAATAAAGTGCCTATAGAGTTTCCAATGCACTTGAGGCGGCCAGTAAAAGCAGCATACCAACCATGTGCACCCAAAGAGTATTATTTATCTGCACTCGCAGACAACACAAGATATGAAACATTAATATGGGGATCTCTCTCGGGTAGGTCGGGTGATAAAGTGATAAATGGGACAGAAACGCAGTGTTTTTGCTGTTTTAACAAATGTATAGAATAAAAGCATTGCTGATCATAAACACAGCTGTGATTGGTTCCTCTTATCAGTGACTGTTGACCACTTTTTAAAGTAGGTAGTGTCAAATCAGCTGAACGGAGCTCCGCTGGCTCTACTGAGCAAACCAAAGCAACCAAAGCCTCAGAAAACACAACACACACTCTTCAAGAGGTTCATTAAGCCATGTCATACTCTTTAACGTTCTTTACTTAGTGTTTTACTTTTACTTAGCTTTACTTTAGTGTAAAATATATATATAGAACAATAATTGTAAAAGAGAAGAGTAAGAGTATGAAGAACATGATGAATGTCTGAATAATCTTTATGTGATGTAAAGGTTCTTAACCAACTTCAAACAAACCGAATCTTGTTTACAAACTGTACACAGCTCAATGGTATGGAACCATGAGTGGTTCTTCTGTGATTTGAATAATTCCATTTTTGAGCAGAGTATTAGCTCACTAACAGCCTCCACTGATGTTCTGATGTTGGATGATTAGTCCTCCCACTCCAACTCATCCCAAAAGTACTGGATGGAGCTCCATCATCACTCCTGAGAATGCAGCTCCACAGCTCCACCACTCCACATCCCAATCCTGGGGGGCTTTATACCCCTCTAGATCATGCTCAGAAATGTACCTGTAACACAGTGACCTTAGGGTCATGTGTTGGTGGCTGCTCCAGAGCGTCCTGTTCTGTTGCTTTTCTGTGGAGATTATACAGCTGTGCAGTAATCTGTAGTAATCTGTAGTAATCAGAAGTAGTGTCCACAAACATTTGGACATACAGTGTAGTTTAGCAGGACTTTAGTAGATTAAAAGCGGTTTCCTAAATGTGCCTTGGCTGCATGTATGTTTTGTTGGCTAGAACCATTACATTATTTGGAGGTTCTTTAAACGTTTACATTGGACTTTCTTCAAAACACATGAAAGTAGATCCCTGTTGCTAAGCAATGCCAAAGGAGCTCAACACACCTGGTGAAGAACACCAAGTCCTAATTCAGTCACTTCAGCTAACAGCCTCCCTCACTGGCTAGCATTACCCATGCTGGGTGATGGGGGGGAGGATGGACCATCCTACCCACCCGGAACGAGAGACAGCTATGGCCTGATCAGGGATCAAGAACCTTCCAAGGACAAAGCCAACACTTCGACTGCTGCTGTCTGATTGCTCAGTGTTGTCTTTGCATTCATTTCATATTTTATTGGCATGCAAATGGATGAACAGGAAGATAAGTCATACATCAGCCACCCGTTATCATTTCTTTGATTAAATGGGTCGATAATAAGTGCTTACCGTTTAGAAATGTGCTCTGACTCATCAATCAGCGCTGGACAGTACAGACCTCAGAGGACAGCTCGCTCCACCCCTGATGGGCAAAGACTCGAAGGCAGCGAGATGTTGCCGTGAGCGAGTTTAAATCTAAAAGAAGGTCAACCTGAAGTCAAAGATGTGAGCTGCCACGGCAGGATGCAGTTCTGCACACTGGTTTGGTGGTAGAGTGTGACTGAGGCTTCAAGGCTTGGAAGGAAAGGACACATGCTTGTGTTTGATCCATCCTCCTGCCGGGAACCAGTGGGACACATTAGAGATCTCTGGAAGGTTGCTGACCAGACAAGCAGCGAGGAGATTGAGTACACTCTTAAAGAAAGTGCTGTTCTAGGGTTCTTTGGTAAAGGCTATAGTAGTTCCATGTAGAACCATGAACCATGCCTGGTCAGTTCCCATACCTAATAATTTTACAGCATTTAGCAGATGCATTTCTCCAGAGCGACTTATAAGGTTTCAGTGTATTCAATGTATTACAGCGTTGGGTCAGTGTAGTGTTAGGAGTCTTGCCCAAGGACTCTGATTAGTGTAGCGCAGTATAGTCACCCAGCCTGGGAACCGAACCCCAGTCTCCCACACGCTGTGGTAGCTCACTGTCCGGTAGTGGTGCTATCTGTTGCACCACACTAACCACCCACTGGCTCCCAGCAGCAGCATGGAGGCTACTGCCCAGGCACGCAGCAGAGCTCTCCATTCTTTTATAGAGAAAAGGATTGTTCAAGGGTTCTTTAATAAGATCGACAGTTATATGTAGAACCATGAGAATTTAAAGAACCTTTTGCAGATGGTTCTCCATGATCTCACTGTATATGGTCAGCTATTTTGCAGTTGTCCTGCTACCCCTTATGAGTCTTGGGTCCTCTCAAGGTTTTGTCTTCTTGATCTGAGGGATTATACACTATCAATATGATTACAGTGTGGTACTATATAGCACCAAAAGGGTTCCACTATTGTTATGAGTTAAGGAAACACTTTAGAACCAGTACTCTATAGAACCCTTGTTGCTTAGGGTGTAGACATTGTCAGGGAAAGTTCAGATCTTCAAACGTTGCAGTACAAATATGAAACAGTGAAGAATGTAAGTCCTCATACTCTGAGAACGTGAGCTGATCACTTGGAATCATGCTGTCAGCCCCAGTTCCTCAGTTCTCAGCAACATGTGATGTATGAGCAGGGAGATTACCAGCAGTAGCTGAGAGGCTGAACATTGGAGAATGCTGAGGTGTAGATCAGGTTCATCTTGTCGAGACTGATTTTCTGGTGATGGGTTTTCTTCCAAGAAGAGATGTCAGACCGGCCATCAGACGATGAGACACTGCAGGAACAGAGGGATACACACTGTCAGAGGGCTGTAATAGAATGACATGATCTGTGTGCGTTCTGTATCTGTTTAGTGCTCAACATACAATATATGGACAAAAGTATTGGGACATCTGCTCATTCACTGTTTAATTTGAAATCAAGGTGATTAAAAATAGTTGATCCTGCTTCTGTTGGAGTCTCTACTGGTCTCTACTGTCCAGAGAAGAAGACTTTCTACTAGATTCTGGAGGAACATTACTGTGAGGATTTGGCTGCATTCAGCTACAAGTACATTAGTGAGGTCAGGATGTTTCTATGATGATCATCACCACCCCACCTCCATCTCCAACTCATCCCAAAAGTACTGGATGGAGCTCCACCACCATCATTCCAGAGAACCCAGTTCTTCCACTGCTCCACAGCTCAATGCTGGGGGGACATCATTTATAAAACTATATGAGTTTGGACATATGATGACAGTTTTCTTGCCACTGTTGGCTGAGGTATTAGTTTAGCTGAGTGGATGGTGGATAGTTTTAAAGGTTGTTTCAGAAGAATGAACAGCCTGTACCAGACTAGGAGGTTGTTTATCTGGAAATTGCACAATGCTTGAATCAAGGGTAGAGGGTAGAGTTCTCAAGAAACATATAAAACATATACTATATATACACTAATTTAATATCTTTTCTAAGCCATTTAGATCAGAAAACAATCAGAAAAACACACACACAGCTGTTTTTATTATTAGAAACAGCTCATTTATTGAGTAATTCTGTGAATTAAAAAAATACATGTGCTAAAAAACAGCGAGTTTTAGCAACTTGACTGAGCACCATTACCTCAGAGGTTAGAAAGCTATATGCCATACATCACACAGCTTTTACGGATGAAAGTATGGTTCGTCCTGCTCTTATACGCTAACCTGATCTTGAATTCCTATTCTAGATGTGTGTCAGCATGATGAAATGCTTGAAGTTCATTTATACCCCATCTTCTTTTTCATTAGAGTGATCTATTTTTGCTTTCTGGAGACCGAGCGGCATTCAATAACCTGGTATCAATGCACTGTCTCCCCAGTGACATTTCTCTCTGTAACGTCTGGAAAAGTGTTGAGAAAGCTACTCTGCTAAGGAGGCTCATCAGTCCTTCATTGATCCTGGCCTGCTCCATCTCATGCAGATTCCAGCCTGTCTCTCTCTCTCTCTTTCTCGCTCTCTCTCGCTCTCCCCATGCAGCATTGTATCAAACCACGACATCACTCAGAAAGCACCTGGGCCGACTCTGAAATCTTGTTTGAGAGAGACGAATAAACACTCAGAAGGTCAATCACAAACCAGTGAAAGCAGATTAAGGAGGTTTTTGGAAGAAACTGGAACCACAGAATACCTCTATAATTATACATTCGTCCACATTAGCACACACTACTCTTCACTGTTCCTGTACCCTCAGCAAAAGGGGCTCTGCATAGTCCTGAAAGAGAATTTTCACTTTTTGGCATTTATAGAATTTACAGCACAAAAGGTTTTCCACCAATCCAAACAGCCTTTCAACCAGTTAAAAAAAACATCCAACCGTTTCTTTGAGTTGTCCTTTAATAAAAGCCTTTACTAAATAACCCTTTTTTAACAGCTCTGTGCTCTCTGATCATTTCTAAAGACTAGACAACCATCGACCATTAGTGTTGGACACAGATAAAACTTGACCTTCTTTTATTGCATCCATGCAGTGAACACACATACACACACACACACCAGTGAAACACACAGCGGACAGTGAGCACACCATTGCTGCGGCTCCCGGGGAGCAGAGAAGGTCTTGCTCAAGGGCCCAACAGTGGCAACTTCCTGGCAGCCTGGGTATCGAACCCACAACCTTGTCATCAACAGCCTAGAGCTCTAACCGCTGAGCCATCACTGCATGTGAGGAACCTCCCAAAGTGAATGAGATAGAACCACAGTGAAAAAACTAAGACTCTCTTAAAGACTATAAGGAAGAACCATGGTCAAGAACCTCCAGAAGAGCATGAAGGAGAACCACTGAGAGGAACTGAGACTCAAAGACAGACCCTTTCAATAAGCATAAGGAAGAACCATGGAGAAGAACTTGGACGTAAAAGGGGAACCCACTGCATGCTGGATCTACAGTGACCAAATCAGACTAATAGAACTGTGGAAATCAGCCAGTTCAGGTACAGATCAGGTCAGTCAGGGGTGAGGTCTTTGAGATGAACCAATGACTACAGCTAAAAAATTAATCAAAGATTATCAGAGGAAGACTGCGATCGGGGGAGCAGCCGCTGAATTATGTGGGCGGTAACATTGAATACTGGTCGTATATCAGCTGCTGTCTCAGGCAGGCCGTGGTCTCGTTCCTCCCCCCTGACTCTGGCTCTGTGCTCTGAGCTGTCAGGGCTGTAGAAATCATGGCGAAGACAGTGGGCCATCCTTCACTTTCACTAAAGTGGCCATTTCGTAGTAAACTTGAAGCGTGAGCAATTTGCACGGTGGAATATGAGCTTCAGACTGTCAGCCTCAGCGTGATTAACTACACATCAATACAGCCCTCCGTCACTGAGGACACGGCACAGCGGAAGTCCTCAATTCCACAACACACTAACTGCATTTATATAGCCTTCATCTTGGGTTTAACCCTTTTGAAGGTTACCGCCGGCAACAACAAAGTGATGCTGTTGATTTATATAAAGAATTTCTGACTCATACCCAATACACAAACTTCAGGACCTTCTAGGCATTCGTAAAGGTGCCCTAGACTGGAGAACTGTGTATCCTGGCATAGTTGAATAACTGGCGTTCAGTAGATGGACGTGAGAAACCAGGAACCTCAAACACTGCTGTTCAACATCCAGCAGAAGCAAAATGGGCCAATTCTAAACCCCCAAAACTGTTACATCACAGTCTCGACTCATTATATTTACACCCCCAACATTTCCATAAAACCCACCCTCTACAGGAGCTACAGAAGACACAGTGAAAAACAGCGGCGTGTTCTCAGGAGAACATGAGTTTGAGTGAAATATGAAATGTGGGTTTTATGAATGCGGCTATTCGTCAGCTGTGATTAATAATGCAGCCATAAAAGCAACAACCTGGAAGTGCTCTGATTTATTGAACACAATACCTGCTAGTCACCCTGATGGTAATTATTCTAGACTGTGTGACACAATTTAGTCTCCAAGCTCAGAAAATCAAACAAATTATGAAATCTGTGAGTAGAGGAGATACAGTGGTAGAAGCTCATTTTCCAGGCTGTAAACATGAAATGAAGGAGGGTGGGGTAATCACTGAGAGAGAGAACCCAAACACAATAAAGACAGTTGGACTCATTAATGTGTGTATCATGTGGTGTGTCCACAGCCTGGTGTGAAGAGGAATTAGTATCAGTATGAGACTAAAAGAGCTTTTCAGGATTTGTACCATGTGACTAAATATAGATCAACCCTCCAACATCTGCTCCAATTACTGACAACCCAGACCCACAGCATCCAAACCCAGAACAGAGGATCCTACAAAGCTACCAGTCACCTTTTACTACCTGAACCTGAACTTAAACCTGAACCTAAACCTACTACACCTAAACCTAACCTACACCTGAACCTAAACCTACTACACCTAAACCTAACCTATACCTGAACTTAAACCTGAACCTGAACCTAAACCTAAACCTGAACTTGAACTTAAACTTAAACCTGACTTTAAACCTGAACTTAAACTTAAATCTAAAGCTAAACTTAAACCTAAATCTAAAAATTAACTTAAAACTGAACCTGAACTTAAAACATAAACCAACTAAACCTTAACCTATACCTACACCTCAACCTACATCTGAACCTAAATCTGAAACTAAACCTGAACTAAACCTACTACACCTAAACCTGAAGTTAAACCTGAACCTCAACCTGAACCTCAACCTTAACCTAAACCTCAACCTGAACCTGAACCTAAACCTAAACCTGAACCTAAACCTGAACCTCAACGTAAACCTAAATTTAAACCCGAATCTAATCTACTACACCTTAAAAACTGTCCTATGAAGACTCCCTCTTAGTCATACGTTGGTGATGTCACCAGAAAGGTCCCACCTCTTGTAATTGCATCACAATTCTGAGCCCATTGCATTGTGCCTCTCTCTTTTTACTTTCTCCATGGAAATTAATTATAATTTTTAAAACAGAAATATTAAAATGAACTCTGCTCCGGCGGCTTCATTTTTCATAATTTCTTCCTTTTTTCCACTGTGGAACAGCCTTCTATGGCACAGCAGCCATACATTCAGCTCACCTCGACTTTGAAATGCCATTAATATCTTTTTTATTTAGACACAGCAGCCAAATGTGACAGGGTGGTAAATTTCCTCAAATGGTTACAGTTCTTCATGTGGACAAGTTTCTGACCACACATGCACGTACACACATGGACAAAATTGTTGGTACCCTCAACTTAATATTTTTTTGCACAACCTTTTAAGGCAATCACTGCAATCAAACAATTCCTGTAACTGTCAGTGAGACTTCTGCACCTCTCAGCAGGTATTTTGTCCCACTCCTCATGAGCAAACTGCTCCAGTTGTCTCAGGTTTGAAGGTGCCTTTTCCAGACGTTTTAGCTCCTTCCAAAGATGCTCAATAGGATTTAGGTCAGGGCTCATAGAAGGCCACTTCAGAATAGTCCAATGTTTCCCTCTTGGCCATTCTTGGGTGTTTTTAGCTGTGTGTTTTGGGTCATTATCCTGTTGCAAGACCCATGACCTGACCAAGCTTTGTGACACTGGGCAGCACATTTCTCTCTAGAATCCCTTGATAGTCTTGAGATTTCATTGTACCCTGCACAGATTCAAGACATCCTGTGCCAGATGCAGCAAAGCAGCCCCAGTACATAACAGAGCCTCCATGTTTCACAGTAGGGACAGTGTTCTCTTCTTGATATGCTTCGTTTTTCCTTCTGTGAACATAGGGCTGATGTGCCTTGGCAAAAAGTTCTATTTCTGTCTCATCTGTTTATAGGAAGCTCTCAGAAGCTTTGGGGCTTGTCAACATGTAGTTTGGCAAATTCCAGTCTGGCTTTTTATGGTTTGTTTTCAACAATGGTTCCTCCTTGGTCGTCTCCCATGAAGTCCACTTTGGCTCAAACAAAGACGGATTGTGCGATCTGACACTGATGTTCCTTGAGCTTGAAATTCACCTTTAATCTCTTTAGAAGTTTTTCTGGGCTCTTATGTTACCATTCGTAAAATCTGTCTCTTTGATTTGTCATCAATTTTCCTCCTGCAGCCACATCCAGGGAGGTTGGCTACAGTCCCATGGATCTTACATTTCTGAATAATATGTGTAACTGTAGTCACAGGAACATCAAGCTGCTTGAAGATGGTCCTATATCCTTTATCTTTAACATGCTTGTCTATAACTTTCTTTCTAATCTTCTGAGACAACTCTTTCCTTCTCTTCCTCTGGTCCATGTTGAGTGTGGTACACACGTGGTTGGTTTGGTGCAACATATAGCACCACTACCTGCCAGTGAGCTATTACACCATGTGGGAGACTGGGGTTCGATTCCCGGTCTGGGTGACTATCCCGCGCTACACCAATAAGAGTCCTTGGGCAAGACTCCTAATACTACATTGGCCCTCCTCTGTAATATGAGTAACCTTGTAAGTCTGGATAAGAGCGTCAGCTAAATTCTGTAAATGTAATGAAATGTACACACCATGTCACCAAGTGACAGCACAGTGACTACCTGTAGCCCTATATATAGACCCACTGACTGATTACAAGATTGTAGACACCTGTGATGCTAATTAGTGGACACACCTTGATTTAACATGTCCCTTTGGTCACATTATTTTCAGAGTACCATCATTTTTGTCCAGGCCTGTTCAATGAGTTTATTAAAAAAAATAATTCTATTAAGCAATGATTCAAAATCAATATCGGATTTTCATTTGTTCATTTTCATAGAATTTTTATTTATTATTACTTTTTGTCAGATTCAAGTTCTTTCTGTGACCATTGTGGGTTTTTCTGTTATTAACCGAGGGGTACCAACATTAACCAACCAAGAATTAAAAATAGAATGGTATTCTTTGAGAAATTGCCATTTTTTATATATCGAGCTAACCAGAACACTTCAATTCATATCTTTAAGCTTTGGAAACATCAAACTCTGTTGACTCAAGTGGCAACCGCTTCTTAGAATGACTCCACTATAATGAGGTAATTATGCTGTGTAATAACCTTAATAATTCCAGACTCCTAAAGGGTTAAACAGTGTGTGTGTGTGTGTGTGTGTGAGGATGGCTGCTGAGTAGGCAGTGCAGTGTAAATGAGTGACTCTCCCTGCTTCCGAAAGCTTTAAGAACTCTCAGCAGGGTTCTCCACACGCTCCTCCAGTAGAGGCACCTTGTGAGGAACGTGGGAGTGCAAAAACAAAAGCAGCAGACACCCCAGCGGGCAGCACACCGCGCCGCTCAGCGCTCAGCACTGCTGCTGCTAAATATACCAGCCAAGCTCAGCGCAAGCCTCCACCTTCTGCTTCCAGGTCAAAAGCAATGCAGCGTTAGCACCACCGCACCCCACCCTGAGCACAGCACCCAAAATACAGACACTCAAACTTCTCACAGAGTCGTTCAGAACAAACCATTCGCCAAACTGAGTCATCCACTGACACTGATTCATTCAGTGAAATGATTCGGAATCGTTCACTGACTCATTCAGGGTTTTAGGAGTGTGGAAGTTTTTGCATCCCAACACCAACATAACACTCCTTTCATGAACGGTAAAGATGGTGGGACCCCTTCTGATGCTAGGAAGAACCTTCTGCACCAATGTGCATTCAACAGTTTCTCGGAGTAACCGTGTCTCTATACAGAACCCATGGAGAAAGGTTCTTCATGGGTTCTTTAGGTAAGACAGTGGTTCTATGTAAACCCATTGCAAATCAAAAGACCTTTGACTGGTTAATAAGACCTATTGATAATTCAAAACAAAAATTCTAAAGGTTCTAAATAGTACCAGAAATGGTTCTACTAATGGATAGAACCACATTTCAGTACTACACAGAACCCTTGTTGCAGGAACATATTGTTATTGTACATCAGCTCAATCGATCTGACAAACAGAACAAGTCTTACATCTTAGCATGAATCAGTTCAGTTCATTCATTCATTGGCTCCCAGTTAAATTCCGTATCGAATACAAATTTCTTCTATCAACATATAAAGCCCTACATGGCCTCGCTCCTGAGTACCTGCAGGATCTTATAGTATATTACGAACCATCAAGACTACTTAGATCTCAGGGTGCTGGCCTCTTACGCGTTCCCAAAATTCAGAAAACCTCAGCAGGGGGAAGAGCCTTTTCTTATAAAGCCCCCCAACTCTGGAATAACCTTCCAGATAATGTTCGGGACTCAATCTTTAAATCTAAGCTGAAAACTTATATGTTTAGTTCAGCTTTTGGTAATTAATGTTTCTTAGATAAGGGCTGCAGGTCCAGGGGTTCGCGGACCCAGGGAATTGTAGTACACTGAGATGCTGGAGCTGTCGTCTCGCTGCTTACACGCCATCACTCAGGTTCGTTGACGGTGGAGCAGATAGATGCTGGTGTTCTCAGGGTACGCCCGTGTCCGTGTTACCTTCTGGCTCTCTCCTTTTAATTATGCTGTGATAATCAGACCTGCCGGAGTCGTCAGATAATAGCCTGATGCTGATGCTCAACATTCTCCACCCTCCATAAAATTCCTCTCAGAACTAACTTTCTCTTTCTCTTTTTACCTTCTCCAAATAAATGGCCACCCAGCCCAACCTGCTTGAAGACTGACCGCTGAGGTCCCCTCTACCTGCGTCAAACCAGCTGCCACCTACCAGTCCGGCCCCCCCACCCACCACCACCCATGGCGGACCGGTGGCTCACCCGCCTGCTGCTGCTGCCTGTTTGGTGGCCGTGTTGAAACCTAGATGGACTCGTGTCTGTCTGACACTATTAATATCACCACTATTAACTATCTGCTGTATCTGGTTTAGTAATTTTTATCATTAATGTTTAAATAGTTCTGATCAGAGGAGGACGGGTCGGGTCCCCCTTGTGAGTCTTGGTTCCTCCCAAGGTTTCTTCCTCCAGCTCTGAGGGAGTTTTTCCTTGCCACTGTCGTCGTTGGCTTGCTCACGGGGGTCTTTGATCCATCATGTTATTCCTTCTTTCTTCTCTGTCTCCGTCATTTATTAAGTACTAATTATGTAAAGCTGCTTTGTGACGACAACAGTTGTAAAAAGCGCTATACAAATAAATCTGACTTGACTTGACTTGATTTCATTCACCCAAAAGACTCCTTGAATCATCCTCAAACTCTTCCACCTTCCACTTCCAGGTCAGTAGCATTAGCAGCATCGTACCCCACCCTGAGCACACCACCCAATAAAAGACACTCACATTTTTAAAAGACAAAATAGGATTCTTTCACTGACAGTGATTCATTCATTCAAATGGTTTGGAATCATTTGCAGACTCATTTGGGGATTTAGCCATATGGAAGAAATGACAAAATATGCATCGCTGCACCAACTGAAACAAAACAACAATGCTCAGTTATAATGCACTCAGACTCACCTTGTTCACAGAAGACTCTGTGAATCATTCTCAGGTGGTACATCACTAGTGCAGATGAAGCGAGTGCTCTTTAAAGAGCCGACGGTGGTTCAGAACACCTCCTACGTAAAATCAGCTAAACAGCACTCAGTCGGGTGTGTCCTGTGTACCTGTGTGGGATACAGCTGTGTTTCTCTGCAGCGGTAGATAATCAGCCCTCAGTGTGGGCAGGTGCAGCAGATTGGTGCAGGTGGAGGGACACAACCTTTCATACACCCACAGACTCACATCAAACTTCCTCCACCATTAGAACAGCTGGAACAGCTGCTGTACCTCTGATTGATATGCAGTGTGAAGTCTGTAGCTTGCTGCTAAACTTTGTAAAGTCAGGGATCATCCTTAATAAACAAGATTCATTGTAGGTACAAAAGTATCCGGACACTCCTTTAATGAGTGAGTTTAGCTACTTTACGATGCATCCATTACTGAGACAGGCCTTTAGTTGAACATGAACAGCACTGCCAATATAATAGGACTCTCTGGAGCAGCCATACATGAGTCTAAAGCCAGCATGCCCAATGCCAACCAGTAGACAGAGGGGTATACAGCCCGCAGCACTGGAGCCAACTTCTTACTGGAGCTCCGGACAATTCTTCAGGGATAAGTGAGATAAGATGGCATTTTTGATCTAAAACTACAAATCCATTATCAATACCTGACCTCACTAGTTCTCTCATGGCCAAATGGCATCAAATCCTCACAGCAATGTTCCAAAATCTAGTGTAAGGCATTTGTAAAAGAGCAGAGACTGCAGCAAAGGAAAAACATATTGAATGGGTTGAGTTAAACTGCTGTAGACTAATGAATGGGTGGAGTTAAACTGCATGTAGGCTGAATGGGTGGAGTTAAACTGCTTTAGGATTAATGGGTGGAGTTAAACTGCTGTAGACTAAGTTAAGCTTGCTGGGCCTCAACACCCCCCTCTGCAACTGGATCCTGGACTTCCTGACGGGGAGGCCCCAGTTAGTCCAGTTCGGGGACAGCAGCTCCAGCACAATGAACACTGGGGCACCCCAGGGCAGTGTACTGAGTCCTGTGCTGTTCACCCTGCTGACTCATGACTGTGTTGTGAAACACAGAATCAGAATCAGAATCAGAATCTCTTTATTTCACCAAGTATGTTACCCATACAAGGAATTTGTCTTGGTGAGAGCAACACGTATGACAAGTAACAAAAAAACACAGAACACAGTCTTAAACTAAAGGAAAATGACACTAAACAATAAATAGGGTAGGGGATAAATTAAAAAAGTAAAAAGTACTAAAGGTAATAAAGAGCTGAAAATATATTTACAGAAAAGAAAAGAACATCTGTACAGGTGTGCAAATAGTCATAGTGCAAAATAGGCAGAGTGCAAAATAGCTGTTCAGTCCGGTTTGGTACAGTTCAGTTGTAAGTTTAGAGGTTTACAGTGGGAGGTGACCACTGTGATTGAGGAGCGCTACAGCTCTGGGGAAGAAGCTGTTAGCATGATGTGTTGTGCTGGTTTTGATGGACCGCAGTCTTCTACCCGAGGGGAGTGTCTGGAACTACCCGAGGGGAGTGTCTGGAACTACCCGAGGGGAGTGTCTGGAGCTACCCGAGGGGAGTGTCTGGAACAGCACAGTTCTAACAGCATCATAAAGTTTGCAGATGATACAACTGTGCTGGGTCTCATCAACAAAGGCGACGAGTCAGCATACAGAGAGGAGGTGCAGCAGCTGACAGACTGGTGTACAGTCAACAACCTTCACTGGAATGTAAAGAAGACCAAGGAAATGGTTGTTGACTTCAGGAAAACAAGACAAGACCACTCTCCGCTCAACATCAACGGCTCCTCTGCGGAGATCATTAAGAGAACCAAGTTCCTTGGTGTCCACCTAGCGGAGAACCTCACCTGGTCCCTGAACACCAGCTCTACAGCCAAGAAAACCCAGCAGCGTCTCTACTACCTCCGGAAGCTGAGAAAGGCCCGTCTCCCTCCACCCATCCTCACCCTCTTCTATAGAGGGACCATAGAGAGCATCCTGAGCAGCTGCATCACTGCCTGGTTTGGGACCTGCACAGCCTCTGACCGCAAGACCCTCCAACGCATTGTGAGGACAGCTGAGAGGATCATCGGAGTCTCTCTCCCCTCCGTCATGGACATTTACACCACCCGCTGCATCCGCAAAGCAACCAGCATTGTGGATGACTCCACCCACCCTTCACACAGTCTGTTCTCCCTCCTGCCATCAGGAAGAAGGTACCGCAGCATCCGGTCCAACACGACCAGACTCTGCAACAGCTTCTTCCCCCAAGCCATCAGACTCCTCAACACAACTCAACTTCTGACCTGATATCTTTCTGGTACATGCACACAAATACACTCTCTCTCTCTCTCTCTCACTCTGTCTCTCTCTCTCTCTCCAACCATTTACCCCAGATAAAATGGGAAGCATTTTTGCACAAAGCATTTGCACTAATAACTTTACTACCTCACTGGACTCAATATTTATACACACTGCATCATTTGCACACTACCCCCCATTATTTATTATCCTTTGTCTTTGAGTTAAATTGATGTAGGTTGAATAGGAGAAGCTAAACTGCTGTAGGCTGAATGGGTGGAGCTGAACTGCTGTAGGCTGAATGGGTGGAGATAAACTGCTGTAGGCTGAATGGGTGGAGCTGAACTGCTGTAGGCTGAATGGGTGGAGATAAACTACTGTAGGCTGAATGGGTCGAGTTCAACTGCTGTAGACTGAATGGGTGGAGTTAAGTTGCTGTATGGTAAATGGGTGGAGTTAAGTTGCTGTATGGTTAATGGGAGGGGCTAAACTGCTGTAAATTGTACATGTTTACAACTGTGATTAATTTAAAAGTGGCTGTTTTTGAGTTGCTGTTGCTTAAAAACCTCATATCTCCAAAACAGCATCTTTACAGCAGGAGGAAAAACCTTCTGAAAACCTTTGGAGCATTTCTATTGGTCCGTTCATCAGGAAATTCTGATCCAGTATAAAGATCAGCTGCAGAGACTCTCTTCACCCCTTCTGTTTCCATCCAGCACTGAGATATGATCAGGTGTGCTCCAAACTTTTGACCGGTGCTGGGTAATGTCCGCTAGGCTCCAGAATGCCAGCGTAGCATTTTCCAGTGCACGGCTAATAAACCGGGCGGCTGCAGGAGCTTCATTACGCTCTAACAGGGCTGGAGGTTTCCCCGCCGCAGGAGACCGGCGCTGATGGGCGAGGTGTGGATTCCTAAAACACTCCGCTTCCTTTTCAAATTGGGTTTGTATTGAGTCACACCCCCCCCTCTCCCCCCCCTCACCCCCCCTCCTGCTTATTAGTGTGGTAATGAAGGCACTGTCTAGTTAGCACATCCGTATGCCTGACACCTGCTGAGGAGAACGTGTTGCTTTCGGGTCTCTTTGGAGCTGAATCAGAGCAGTGGAGCCTGGTCTGATCCAGCAGGACTCCGTCCGGGTTCTGCGCAGATCACTAATTAAACACTGTGCAGGACTGAGATGATTACCCGCTAATTTAGATTAGCTGGGTTGGACTGGAGGGAGGGATTACTGTTCTGAGGCTAAGCCTCTTTTTATCAGGTTTACTGAACAACAGATGTATTGGCAGTGGTGTCTAACGGTCCCCTAAAGAACTTTACTGATGAACTAATGTGCCGCAGAACCAGCTGTGGACCGGATTGGACTGTTTTCTGTGTGATTACTGGATGATAAGAACCTCTTTAAGGACCTCTATTCAACATACAGGTTCGATTATTTATGTACACGTTTTATATATACACACACACACACACATATATATATATACATATATATATATATATATATATATAATTTGGTTGCTTAAATGGTTCTTTGCCTGAGTTTAAGGTTCTTCATATTGGTGGAAAAGCGTCAGTAGATTGGCACACTGGGTTTTTTCTTTTTTCACTTATTTTCATATGCACTGTATGTCCAAATGTTTGTGGACACCCCTTCTACTGAATGCAATTAAGTTGTACCCATTGCTGACACAGATGTGCACATAGTAAACATTTTTCATGTTTTATAAATGGTTCTATAAAGTACCCGAAAGCTTTTCAGTCCACTGTAAGTGAAAAGGGTTCTATATCGGTTCCATAAGAATTAAATTGTGGTACTTTAAAGAACAATCAGCAAAAACATGTAATTGAGGAAACCAAAAATTGGGAACCTCTACATTGCTATCGAATCTTCACAATGTTGAGGTTCTTTCAACCTCTGAAAGGTTCTTTAAAGAGTTCTTTATATCACCAGACATGGTTCCGCTGGAGTTCTTAGGTCTATACAGACTCCTTTCTTTCACTCCCACAGTGTAAACCTTTCTGGTGTACAAAAACACTCTTTAAAAAAGGTTCTACCGACAAAAAAAAAGGTGTTCCTTGTATGAAGAACCGTTTAAGCATCTGGACAGTTCTTTTGGATTGTCATGGCTCTGTATAAGACCACTGCCCTCGCTAAGAGTGTACAGCTGTACAGCCGAGCTAAAATCCACTGAGGAACCCTTCGTTTCTCCGAAGGCACTGCCTGACTGATCTACAGTAGATGTGAGAATCTTCTAATTGGACAAACAGACAAGTTTGAAGCCTCAGTCTGGGTGTGAGGGCGTTGTTCTTTTTCTTCTGGCTAACTTCGGTCATTATCAGCTGTTGGCCGCTGACAGTAACTTCTGAAAGTGCCACAGACGTGACCTCCTCTCTGTGAACTTGGAGAAGAACATAATTCACAATAAAAACAGAGGGAGAGGAACATCACTGAAGGCCCCACGGTGAGAACCCTCGCTGTGCTGCTGCGGCGCGGTGGCCGGCCTGCTGGTCCGCTGGGAGCCGGGCGAGAGAGGAAGGATCTTCATGAATTCCTGGATTAGTTTCTAATTTTTTAATCGATACTCGCGTGAAGCAGCGTGTTCTCCGCTCTGCTGCTTCCCTGCCTCCTCTCCTCTTCCCTCTCTGACACGGAGCCACCGAGTGGGCGGCAAAACAACATCAAGCCTGGCGCCTTTCCAGCATGCCTCTCTCTCTCTCTCTCTCTCTCTCTCCCTCTCTCTCTCTCTGGCATGTGGGTGCGGAGAAGCAGCCATGGACACACAGTCCACAGGCTATTTATCTGACACTCCAGTGATCAAAGCAGCCCATAATTTACACTTAAATAAGGCATGTACTGGAGCTTAGACACTCTGATACAAGAGCATGTACTGTTTGAAGAAGTACCGAGAGGGTTCTGCAAAAAATCAACACCCAAAACTAAACAATCCCTCCCAATGAACATGACATCACGCTAACGGCTAATGCAGAAAGCCTGGCTAACGTTCGGGAACTGTCACGAGACACGCTGGAACTGAGCTTAACGTCAGGTCAAAGCGATGGCCTAACGGTTCATTAAGTAACCCAGTCCTACCTTAGATGCTAGTCGCTAATGCTAATGCAAATTTTACTAGCTAAAGCTCAACTGGTACACTTTGTTAGCTGGTTGACCAACACATGGCATATTTTCAGTTTAGCTATTTTACCATCTACTGGGGTGACCAGCTTAACAGAGCTTGTCTATCCAGACCAACCTACTTCACCCTCCACCATACATTTACATTTACATTTACGGCATTTAGCAGACGCTCTTATCCAGAGCAACTTACAAGGTGACTCGTATTCCAGAGGAGGGCCAATGTAGTGTTAGGAGTCTTGCCCCGGGACTCTTATTGGTGTAGCGCAGCATAGTCACCCAGACCGGGAATCGAACCCTGGTCTCCCACATGGTGTAATAGCTCACTGGCAGCTAGTGCTAGCGCCACACCAACCACCTCCACCATGACCAAGCTAGTCAACCAGCATGGCCAGTTCAACCACCCTGATTAAAATGGTCCGTCCAACAGTTTGACCAAGTTAGTCGACCATCATGACCAGACTGACCAAGCTATTCAACCAACCAGCTTGACTAAACCAGTTGACCAGTATGAGGTATGTTTTGCCCAGTCCATCTGTGTGCCAACCAAGAATCTAGCTAATGACCCATGAGGACCAAGTTAATCCACCTGAAACCAACAAATAGCCTAACTAAAAAAAAAAATATATATATATATATATATATATATATATATATGTGTGTGTGTGTGTGTGTGTGTGTGTATGTGTGTGTGTACTGAACCATTGCCAGAAAAAAAACCCTTCAGGAATATAAGGAACATGGGTTCTATTAGTTCTATTAGTAGTACTAAATAGTTGCTGCTAATAACAATATTGGGACCGTTCCGGTGCTATATAGAACTATATATAAAAGGTTCTATGCAAAGAACCATCTACAAGATGATTTAACTGGATATGAAGAACCATTTAACCAAGCAGAGAACCATTTTAGCATGTTGACATTGTTCTATGTGGAATCACTGCCTATGCCTATGAACTCCCTATGAAAGAACTCTTGAAGAAATCATTGGAATATAATCAATAGTGGGACCTTTATAGTGTTTTACAGAAGCATTTTTAAATACTTATACTGAACATTAAGAACATTCTCCAGTAAGATGTCCCGGTATACACAGAACCATTTAACCAAGAAAAAAACAATTGAACCACTGTCTTCATGAAAGAACCCCTAAAGAACTTTCTGAGATGGTAAGCAAAAGGGGTTCTATATAGTACTATAAACAGATCTTTGGCTTCTTACAGTAGTGGCAAAGAGCTGTTTTAAAAAAGGTTCTGAATTTTAAAAAGGTTCTGAATTTTAAAAAGGTTCTGAATTTTAAAAAAGGTTCTGAATTTTAAAAAGGTTTCCTGAATGAAGAACCATTTAAGCATTAAAGCTATTCTCTGTGTAGAACTTCTGCCTTAATGAGAGAACCCGTAATGCTCTTTTCTTTAGGAACGTACAGATCTACTCGAATGTTTACTGCTCTTATTAAAACCTGTCTCAGGGTACAGAACTCCGCTGATCAGCAGGATTCCTAACATAGGCCTGAACAGAGAGCCGGGTTTGCTGGTTCTGGATCTGGCAATCCTGTTTACATCACAAACTGCTTGATAAACTGCTGGTCTCAGCTAGGGCATTCCTGCTCGTGGGCTTCCCCTACAGATGGGGAGAGTAATTAGTGCTTTGAGCTACCACTAAAGAAAACGCTTTACACGTGCAACAGCGTCCTGTGGGCGGCGTCCTGTGGGCTCTGATGAAGGTCCAGAGGATGGCCGACACTAACTGGGCAGCAGCAGATGCAGAGCTCCTGCCTCTGACTTCACATCTACAAGCTGGACCAGCTAGCTAGGAGTGTCTAATAGAGTGGACAGTGAGTGGACCCAGTGTATTTTGGGGTGATAATGAATGTGCTGAAACTGCTTTCTCCAACACTAGGGGAACATCCACCAACTCCACCTTTTTAGTCCCCGCCCCCTGGTCAGAGCGCAGCCGATTCTTCATGTCTGATGAGCAGCTGGTTTTAGATCAGACGAGAGTCAGATGTTTTAAGGTTCAAAACTGTTTCACTAAGTTGCGTAATCTCCACACTGCTGTCATGACTGGACGCCCT
>NC_132885.1:491882-501882 GCF_030463535.1 Salminus brasiliensis | reverse complement strand
TCAGTGGTGTAACAGTGTGGAGTGTGTTGGGGTCAGTGGTGTAACAGTGTGTGGAGTGTGTTAGGGGTCAGTGGTGTAACAGTGTGGAGTGTGTTAGGGGTCAGTGGTGTAACAGTGTGGAGTGTGTCAGGGGTCAGTGGTTGTAACTGTGTGTGGAGTGTGTTAGGGGTCGGTGGTGGTAACAGTGCGTGGAGTGTGTTGGGGTCAGTGGTGTACCAGTGTGTGGAGTGTGTTAGGGGGTCAGTGGTGTAACAGTGTGGAGTGTGTTAGGGGCCAGTGGCGTAACTGTGTGTGGAGTGTGTTAGGGGTCAGTGGTGTAACAGTGTGTGGAGTGTGTTAGGGGTCAGTGGTGTAACAGTGTGTGGGAGTGTGTTAGGAGTCAGTGGGTGTACTGTGTGTGGAGTGTGTTAGGAGTCAGTGGTTGTAACAGTGCGTAAGGTGTGTTAGGGGTCAGTGGTGTAACAGTGTGTGGAGTGTGTTAGGGGTCAGTGGTGTAACAGTGTGGAGTGTGTTAGGGGTCAGTGGCGTAACTGTGTGTGGAGTGTGTTAGGGGTCAGTGTGTAACAGTGTGTGGAGTGTGTTAGGGGTCAGTGGTGTAACAGTGTGGAGGTGTGTTAGGGGTCAGTGGTGTAACAGTGTGTGGAGTGTGTTAGGGGTCAGTGGTGTTAACAGTGTGTGGAGTGTGTTAGGGGTCAGTGGTGTAACAGAGTGTGTGAGTGTGTTAGTGGTCAGTGGTGTAACAGTGTGGAGTGTGTTAGAGGTCAGTGGTGTAACAGTGTGGAGTGTGTTAGGGGTCAGTGGTTGTAACAGTGTGTGGAGTGTGTTAGAGTCAGTGTGTAACTGTGTGTGGAGTGTGTTAGGAGTCAGTGGTGTAACAGTGCGTAAGGTGTGTTAGGGGTCAGTGGTGTAACAGTGTGTGGAGTGTGTTAGGGGGTCAGTGGTGTAACAGTGTGGAGTGTGTTAGGGGTCAGTTGGCGTAACTGTGTGTGGAGTGTGTTAGGGGTCAGTGGTGTAACAGAGTGTGGAGTGTGTTAGTGGTCAGTGGTGTAACAGTGTGGAGTGTGTTAGGGGTCAGTGGTGTAACAGTGTGTGGAGTGTGTTAGGGGTCAGTGGTGTAACAGAGTGTGGAGTGTGTTAGTGGTCAGTGGTGTAACAGTGTGGAGTGTGTTAGAGGTCAGTGGTGTAACAGTGTGGAGTGTGTTAGGGGTCAGTGGTGTAACAGTGTGTGGAGTGTGTTAGGGGTCAGTGGTGTAACAGTGTGGAGTGTGTTAGTGGTCAGTGGTGTAACAGTGTGGAGTGTGTTAGAGGTCAGTGGTGTAACAGTGTGGAGTGTGTTAGGGGTCAGTGGTGTAACAGTGTGTGGAGTTGTGTTACACCTCATATTTGTTTTCTATCTCTTTCTTGTCTTTTTTCTATTATCTATTATATCTTATGTATCTATATCCATAACTCTCTCTCTCTCTCTCTCTGCATTCACACAGTTACAGAGAGAGAGTGTGTGTTTGTTTGTTACAGTGCTGTAAATATTTATAAAGCATCAGCTAGGTATGCCATCAACACAAATCACAATCTATAGTAGAGAGAGAGAGAGAGAGAGAGAGAGGTTCACTCAACACTGTTGTACTTTCTCTCTACACATGCCCGTTAGCTCTTAGGCGCCAGCAGGCAGTGCTGTTGTTCTAACTGTACTGTATAAATGTAATGGTGTAATTACAGTAATTACAGTACTCTTTAACAGTAGTTGGATACTGAATTACACAGAGATGAAGGGAAGTGAGTATTGCTGTTAGAGCTGATTTCAGCACCTCCCCACTTTCATTTCCAGTTCTTTAAGAGCTGTTATTCCTGCAGGTTTGCTGCAGTACTCAAACAAATTACTCAATTACTGAATTAATTAGATAATAATTACACAGAGGAACTGTGTGTATAGTTGATTAACTTTATATATCAGATTCAGACCATAATAATCACCTCCTCTCCTGCTCACACACTGACACAGGACTGAGAATTCATACTGGATTAGAGTCTGCTGTCAGGGTGGTAGTGTGTGAAAGGGTTAATAGTGTGAATGGTATTGGGACTGTGTGGGTACTGAGTGGTGTGTGTGTGTGTGTGTGTGTGTGTGTGTGTGTGTGTGTGTGTGTGTGTGTGTGTGTGTAATAGTTTTCCCGTCATCAGTAATATATTATGAGGCGTGTGGGTTGAGATGGATGTGTGTGTGTGTGTGTGTGTGTGTGTGTGTGTGTGTGTGTGTGTGTGTAGACTGTGGTGCCGTCTTTAGGACGCTGCTGTTACGCTACATTAGCTAACCTACACTGAAAACCTCAATAAAGCCCGGAGCCACAGTGCACTCACCTACAGGGGTCAGTAAACTACTCCCTCTCTCTTTAACTTCTTTATTTTCTCTATGTCTCTCGGCCAGTATAACAGTGTGGAGAGTTACACCACTGACCCCCTAAAACACTCCACACACTGTTACACCACTGACCCCTAACACACTCCACACCCTGTTACACCACTGACCCCTAACACACTCCACACACTGTTACACCACTGACCCCTAACACACTCCACACACTGTTACACCACTGACCCCTAACACACTCCACACACTGTTACACCACTGACCCCTAACACACTCCACACCCTGTTACACCACTGACCCCTAACACACTCCACACACTGTTACACCACTGACCCCTAACACACTCCACACACTGTTACACCACTGACCCCTAACACACTCCACACACTGTTACACCACTGACCCCTAACACACTCCACACACTGTTACACCACTGACCCCTAACACACTCCACACCCTGTTACACCACTGACCCCTAGTTCAACACCAAAAACACTTATCTCCATCATCAAACTCTCACTGCAGCGTTCTCACCGTTAGTCAGCAGTGCCGGCGCTCCAGAGCAGCTGTTTACACCACGGTGTGTTTCTCACTGTGGAAGTGTATCGACACGCCATCCTCTTTAATTTATGAGCTTAATATGTGTCTGTTAATAGTGCAGTGTGTTTACTTGCCGTCTGCATCATCATCTCCACACAAATAAAACTTACCCACACAGTTCTGCTCCCAGCTAACTCGCTTACGGCTACAGCTGACGGAACATGTTTTATTCATGTGCAGCTGATTGAACACGTTTGAGTTTAGTGCTCTGTTCTTTATCCAGCCGTGCATTTAGTGTAATTGGCTAATCTGTAAGATCACAGCTGCAGTATTTCCATGGCAACATTACCAAACCTTCAGTTAGAGCCTGAATCTTCAGCACAAAATAAATTCAGCTCATCGATCAGAACCAGTACAGGACTGCCATGATGCTCCTGTATTAATTCCCGGAGGGAAATGAAGAGGAATAAAGGGGTGATCATCTCTGCTGCTTCTGAAAGCAATATTATGATGTCATATCAAAACAAATTCACTTTTTGAAGCCGCAGTTCTTTTCAATTTGCTATTTTAATATTTTATGTTTGGGTCAGCTGCCTGAACATCGATCTCTGTAAACTGACCATCATGAGCTCATATACCTGCAGAGTTATTGCTTAGGTAGCACTCAACTCTACTGGGCTGAAACCCTTCGTTTTTCCTTTTGGGATCTGCAAAAAAACAGCCCGTCTTCATTACTACATTATTATTTTCCAGCCAATCCACTTTAACCTTTTAATGGAACAGGCTGTTACTGTACCTTTAAGACTGATGTGTGTAATCAGATTGGCTACCCTGTATTCAAAACACTCCTCTTAAAGCAGCGGTGGGCGATCCTGGTCCTGGAGGGTTGGATTCCTGCCCAGTTTTGAGCTTTACCTGTTCAAGCACACCTGGTTCAACGACACCTGTTAGTAGCCAGGTTTGGTAGCAAGCACACTGTACAGGACCACGGCCCCACTGTTGTCCACCCCTGTCTGAAACACTCCTCATAAGTTCAGTGTGAATGGGTGGAGCTACACAACGGTAGGATGAATGGGTGAAGTTAAACTGCTGTAGGCTGAATGGGTGGAGCTAAAACTGCTGTAGGCTGAATGGGTGGAGCTAAACTGCTGTGGAGTGTACTGTAAAAGTATACTGTGCTGCTGAAGTATATTTATTTAATAGAAAAGTGAGGACCTTGGGACAGTAATTATAAACACTGAGATGATCAATAATACATCATAACTATTGAATTATAATTCAGTAATTACATAGAAAACGATGCAAACTGGCGAGGTTATTAGGAATTTGTAGTTAGAGATTTTACAGGCTTTCATTAATCCAGAGTGGAAATGCGTCAGTGGCAGGACTACAGATCCAATGGGAAATTAATATTCTGCACTTTTAGCAGCAGAAATAAACCTGCAAACTTGGCGCAGGGCTTAAATTAGGATGTCAGGGGCGAAGAATCCATTTATTGGCCTGAACATTTCCATTTAAAAATGACTGGAGTGATGAATGTAAAACTCAGTGTGTGCAGATGGCCTGAACGTGGCTGACTACCCAAACGCACACAGCATTTATCAGACTCTCTACAGCAGCAATTTCTCCTCCCTCTCTCTCCCCTACACCTCTACCTCACTGTCTCTCACCTCTCTCTCCCCCCCACACTCACTCTCTCTCATATACATATAAACATATATATATATATAAACAACTCAACTCTAAATGTAGGTATTGTGATATACACTGAGGAGGAGGAGCTACAGTCTCTCATTAGGGTGAATATTAATAACGCTCTAAATGTAGGTATTGTGATATACACTGAGGAGGAGGAGCTACAGTCTCTCATTAGGGTGAATATTAATAACTCTCTAAATGTAGGTATTGTGATATACACTGAGGAGGAGGAGCTACAGTCTCATTAGGGTGAATATTAATAACGCTCTAAATGTAGGTATTGTGATATACACTGAGGAGGCGGAGCTACAGTCTCTCATTAGGGTGAATATTAATAACGCTCTAAATGTAGGTATTGTAATATACACTGAGGAGGAGGAGCTACAGTCTCTCATTAGGGTGAATGTATATTAATAACGCTCTAAATGTAGGTATTGTGATATACACTGAGGAGGCGGAGCTACAGTCTCTCATTAGGGTGAATATTAATAACTCTAAATGTAGGCAGTGTGATATACACTGAGGAGGAGGAGCTACAGTCTCTCATTAGGGTGAATATCAATAACGCTCTAAATGTAGGTATTGTGATATACACTGAGGAGGCGGAGCTACAGTCTCTCATTAGGGTGAATATTAATAACGCTCTAAATGTAGGTATTGTGATATACACTGAGGAGGAGGAGCTACAGTCTCTCATTAGGGTGAATATTAATAACGCTATAAATGTAGGTATTGTGATATACACTGAGGAGGCGGAGCTACAGTCTCTCATTAGGGGTGAATATTAATAACGCTCTAAATGTAGGTATTGTGATATACACTGAGGAGGCGGAGCTACAGTCTCTCATTAGGGTGAATATTAATAACGCTCTAAATGTAGGTATTGTGATATACACTGAGGAGGCGGAGCTACAGTCTCTCATTAGGGTGAATATTAATAACGCTCTAAATGTAGGTATTGTGATATACACTGAGGAGGAGGAGCTACAAGTCTCTCATTAGGGTGAATATTAATAACGCTCTAAATGTAGGTATTGTGATATACACTGAGGAGGCGGAGCTACAGTCTCTCATTAGGGTGAATATTAATAATGCTCTAAATGTAGGTATTGTGATATACACTGAGGAGGCGGAGCTACAGTCTCTCATTAGGGTGAATATTAAAAACGTTCTAAATGTAGGTATTGTGATATACGCTGAGGAGGAGGAGTTACAGTCTCTCATTAGGGTGAATATTAATAACGCTCTAAATGTAGGTATTGTGATATACACTGAGGAGGAGGAGCTACAGTCTCTCATTAGGGTGAATGTATATTAATAACGCTCTAAATGTAGGTATTGTGATATACACTGAGGAGGCGGAGCTACAGTCTCTCATTAGGGTGAATATTAATAACAGTCTAAATGCAGGTATTGTGATATACACTGAGGAGGCGGAGCTACAGTCTCTCATTAGGGGGAATATTAAAACGCTCAATGTAGGTATTGTGATATACACTGAGGAGGCGGAGCTACAGTCTCTCATTAGGGTGAATATTAATAACTCTAAATGTAGGTATTGTGATATACACTGAGGAGGTGGAGCTACAGCCTCTCATTAGGGGGAATATTAATAACGCTCTAAATGTAGGTATTGTGATATACACTGAGGAGGAGGAGCTACAGTCTCTCATTAGGGTGAATATTAATAACGCTCTAAATGTAGATATTGTTATATACACTGAGGAGGAGGAGCTACAGTCTCTCATTAGGGTGAATATTAATAACGCTCTAAATGTAGGTATTGTGATATACACTGAGGAGGCGAGCTACAGTCTCTCATTAGGGTGAATATAATAACGCTCTAAATGTAGGTATTGTGATATAACTGAGGAGGCGGAGCTACAGTCTCTCATTAGGGTGAATATTAATAACGCTCTAAATGTAGGTATTGTGATATACACTGAGGAGGAGGAGCTACAGGCTCTCATTAGGGGGAATATTAATAACGCTCTAAATGTAGGTATTGTGATATACACCGAGGAGGCGGAGCTACAGTCTCTCATTAGGGTGAATATTAATAACGCTCTAAATGTAGGTATTGTGATATACACTGAGGAGGCGGAGCTACAGTCTCTCATTAGGGTGAATATTAATAATGCTCTAAATGTAGGTATTGTGATATACACTGAGGAGGCGGAGCTACAGTCTCTCATTAGGGTGAATATAATAACGCTCTAAATGTAGTTATTGTGATATACACTGAGGAGGCGGAGCTACAGTCTCTCATTAGGGTGAATATTAATAATGCTCTAAATGTAGGTATTGTGATATACACTGAGGAGGCGGAGCTACAGTCTCTCATTAGGGGGAATATAATTACACTCTGAATGGGGTCTATAGAGTTTAGTGCCTGTATAGGGCTTTGACTCTGTAGGTAATGCGGGATGTGGGAGGGTAAATGCTGAGGTGTGTGTGTAGGACTGTTTTTCATGGCTTTGCTGGGTCATGGGTGTACAGTTTGCTGAGCTGGGTGCAGGTGTGGAGGAGCAGGCGGGTGGAGGAAACGTGTGAGATGTTTTTTTTAGCACCAGCTCCGCTTGCAAAACTCCACACTCACCCTTATTTTCACTCAGAAGTACACTGAGGGTGACCCCAATTTCAATGTAGCTTAGTGTTTACAATGATCATAGATAGGATTAGAAAGAAAGAATAAAAATAATATTTAAATGAGCAAATCAGAAACATTAAAAAGAAAAGATAATAAATAAGAGTAAATGATATGATAAAATTAACAAAACTTAAGATTCAATTAACAGAAATTAATAAACAAAACAAAACCAATTAATTTAACTTTAAAATTTTAAATGAACTTCAAAATAAATAATATGTCAAAGTAAAATTTTGAAACAACCAATCAAAACGATGAAGCTAAGCTAATTAAAAGGGCTGCAATAATAATAAAAGAACAATACCAATAAAATTGGTATTCAAGTAATTGAAGTTAAAATATAATTGGAATAATAGGAATAATGATAAATAAATTAAAAATAAATAAATAAAAAGGAAAAAATAGTTTAAGATGACTGATGTCAGTGAGATGATCTTTTGGGTTTCCAGCAGTGAAGTCCAGCTCGCTGCTGATCTGTGACTAAAATTGATTGTCCCAGTTCATATAAAATTCTCGCAAAACGAGCTCAGCTGAGCTGAAGTGCAGTTGGGTCTTGTAACAAGGACAATGGCCCAAAGCACACAACAGTCTAGACAAAGTCTCGACCTAAACCCTGTTGAGGGCCTCTATTCTCAAGGGCCGACAAATGCGACTGAGCAGAAGTTGTTCTGCAAGGAGGCGTGGCCAAAACTCCCCCACTGTGAGACACTAATGAATTAACAACTTCAGGTAGCGTTTGGTTGCAGTTATTACTACTTAAGGAGTCCGTGTATGAAATGTGTGTGATTCAGGATTCAGATAGAGCTAACACTTTGAGCCTGTTTGCTGGGCATTACTGCGGATTTGGTGATCGGATCATGTTCAGATTTCACTTGTCTGCATGAAAAGCCAGGTGTAAACACCCCCAAGATGCTCTGGGATGGAATATAATCAGATCACTCAAACCACATTTCAGAGGTGGTCAAGATGGATCTCGTCCACATTTAATAAAAGTATAAACGGAATGTGTTTCCGGATTCCATCAGACAAGCGGAAACACACCTGTCCACAAACGTGTTTAATACCAGTAATAATTACTGTGTGATTACTGATCAAACCGGAGACGCATTTTAATGAGTGTAAACAGGATCCAGTCAGAGCAGGTCCAGTGTAAACAGAACAGATCCAGTGTAAACAAAGCAGATCCAGTGTAAACAGAACAGATCCAGTGCAAACAGAACAGATACAGTGTAAACAAAGCAGATCCACTGTAAACAGAACAGATCCAGTGTAAACAGAACAGATCCAGTGTAAACAGAGCCGAACCAGTGTAAAACAGAACAGATCCAGTGTAAACAGAGCAGATCCAGTGTAAACAGAACAGATCCAGTGAAAACAGAGCAGATCCAGTGTAAACAGAACAGATCAGTGTAAAACAGAACAGATCCAGTGTAAACAGAGCAGAACCAGTGTAAACAAAGCAAGATCCAGTGTAAACAAAGCAGATCCAGTGTAAACAGAGCAGATCCAGTGTAAACTAAGCAGATCCAGTGTAAACAGAGCAGATCCAGTGGTATAACAAAGCAGATCCAGTGTAAACAAAGCAGATCCAGTGTAAACAGAACAGATCCAGTGTAAACAGAGCAGATCCAGTGTAAACAGAACAGATCCAGTGTAAACAAAGCAGATCCAGTGTAAACAAAGCAGACTCCAGACTCCTCCAGAATAATCCTCTCCAACCATGTTCTGATCATCTGCAGCTGATCTTCTGCTCCTGACTCTGATTCTCACAGGAAAATTATATTTCTATTAATTCTATTTTATAAATGATGATTAAAGATGTTTCTTTAGGTGATGAGTTTAGTCAGATCACCTCCATCTCTCAGTGAAGATCACATAAAGATCAGACCTGCAGATGTTTAAATATGATCAGACAGACAGAGGGGTTTAGATAGATGGTTAGGGCTGGGACAGTGACATCATTGGCGCGTGCTGGCTCTGGTTTTAGCAGTACAGGGTACTACAGCTGACATGAAGGTGTTTATACAGACTCCACCTCTCACCCCTCCACACTGGGGTCATCTAACAAACTTCAGTCCAGCTAATACAGTAATGGCCATAGGCCTTTTGATGGGAGAGGGGTTGTCTCGAGGGGGGGGGGGGGCAGGTTTACAAGGTCACATTGAAACAGGAGTGAAACAGGGAGAGTGTAGAAGGTGTAGAGGGACAGTTGTGTAAGTAGCCAAACTGGTATACTGACAATAACAGAAATCTGGGGGGGGGGGACCTGCGGCATTATGTCCTTGACATGTCAAGCACTGAGCTTTTAACCCAGAGGAGAGAGAGAGAGAGAGAGAGAGAGAGAGAGAGAGAGAGAGAGAGAGCAGATGGCACTGGCTGCAAAATGTCAATGGTTTTAACCTCATTTGACAGAAGCGGAATGCCCCAACCCTCCCTATGATCCTCCAGTAAATGTCACTGAGGCATTTCAGCATTCCACCCCTTCCCCAGAGACGCTGCACACACACACACACCTACACGGGAGCCATGGACATCATACTTAAACAATGGCATGGTTATTAGCCTGTAGAGGTCTACAGTTATTACTGTGTTTTACATTTACATTTACATTTACTGCATTTAGCAGACGCTCTTATCCAGAGCGACTTACAAAGTGCTTTGCTATTTACCCAAGAAAACCTCAGCTAGTTAGAATAGACTAATAATTCAAAAGAAACCTCTAAGCTATGACATTACAAACACAATAA
>NC_132885.1:364585-491682 GCF_030463535.1 Salminus brasiliensis | reverse complement strand
TGGAAGAAATTACATATGTATATATATATAGTATATATATATATATATATATATAATATATATATATATGTAAATGTATATATATTGAATATCTAATTGTAATAATAAGAATAATAACAACGGTGTGAGTGAGTGTAGGAGACTGCATCCTGTGTAGAATGAGTACACAGTGAGTCATAAGGTCTGGGCTGTGTAGAGTACATGTTGTATGGAGGAGTGATTTGATGCTGAGGAGTGCACTCTATGTACTGTGGAAACTTTAAAGTGGAGTGTGATTTGTGATCTCACACCCTTTACAGCGTACACTCCTCTACATATCTCACACTCTATACAGCGTACACTCCTCTACATATCTCACACTCTATACAGCGTACACTCCTCTACATATCTTACTCATATAGAGCGTACACTCCTCTACATATCTCACTCATATACAGCGTACACTCCTCTACATATCTCACACTCTATACAGCGTACACTCCTCTACATATCTCACACTCTATACAGCATACACTCCTCTACATATCTCACTCATATATAGCGTACACTCCTCTACATATCTCACTCATATAGAGCGTACACTCCTCTACATATCTCACTCATATACAGCGTACACTCCTCTACATATCTCACTCATATACAGCGTACACTCCTCCACATATCTCACTCATATACAGCGTACACTCCTCTACATATCTCACATCCCATACAGTGTCACTCCTCTACATATCTCATTCATATACAGTGTCACTCCTCTACATATCTCATTCATATACAGCGTACACTCCTCTACATATCTCACACTCTATACAGCGTACACTCCTCTACATATCTCACTCATATACAGCATACACTCCTCTACATATCTCACACTCTATACAGCGTACACTCCTCTACATATCTCACTCATATACAGCATACACTCCTCTACATATCTCACACTCTATACAGCGTACACTCCTCTACATATCTCACTCATATACAGCGTACACTCCTCTACATATCTCACACTCTATACAGCGTACACTCCTCTACATATCTCACTCATATACAGCGTACACTCCTCTACATATCTCACACTCTATACAGCATACACTCCTCTACATATCTCACTCATATACAGCGTTACACTCCTCTACATCTCACACCCCATACAGCGTACACTCCTCTCCATATCTCACTCATATATAGCGTACACTCCTCTACATATCTCACTGATATACAGCGTACACTCCTCTACATATCTCACTGATATACAGCGTACACTCCTCTACATATCTCACACCCCATACAGCGTCACTCCTCTACATATCTCACACTCTGTACAGCATACACTCCTCTACATATCTCACACTCTATACAGCGTACACTCCTCTACATATCTCACTCATATACAGCGTACACTCCTCTACATATCTCACACTCTATACAGCGTACACCTCCTCTACATATCTCACTCATATACAGCGTACACTCCTCTACATCTCACACCCCATACAGCGTACACTCCTCTCCATATCTCACTCATATATAGCGTACACTCCTCTACATATCTCACTGATATACAGCGTACACTCCTCTACATATCTCACTGATATACAGCGTACACTCCTCTACATATCTCACACCCCATACAGCGTCACTCCTCTACATATCTCACACTCTGTACAGCATACACTCCTCTACATATCTCACACTCTATACAGCCTACACACCTCTACGTATCTCACACACTATACAGTGTACACTCTCTACATATCTCACACTCTATACAGCGTACACTCCTCTACATATCTCACTCATATACAGCGTGCACTCCTCTACATATCTCACTCATATACAGCGTACACTCCTCTACATATCTCACACTCTATACAGCGTACACTCCTCTACATATCTCACATTCTATACAGCGTACACTCCTCTACATATCTCACACTGTTTACAGCGTACACTCCTCTACATATCTCACACACTATACAGTGTACACTCCTCTACATATCTCACACTCTATACAGCGTACACTCCTTTACATATCTCACACTCTATACAGCGTACACTCCTTTACATATCTCACACTCTATACAGCGTACACTCCCTCTGCATGTCTCACACTGTTTACAGCGTACACTCCTCTACATATCTCACACTGTTTACATCGTACACTCCTCTACATATCTCACACTCTATACAGCATACACTCCTCTACATATCTCACATTCTATACAGTGTACTCTCCTCTACATATCTCACACTGTTTACAGCGTACACTCTCTACATATCTCACATTCTATACAGCGTACACTCCTCTACATATCTCACCACTCTATACAGCGTACACTCCTCTACATATCTCACATTCTATACAGTGTACACTCCTCTACATATCTCACACTAAACAATACACTATACTCCTATACTATGCACCTTCTCACAAATCACACTCCACTTTACAATTTACACAGTACATAGAGTGCACAAATCACTCCTCCATACAACACATACTCTACACAGCTCAGACCTTATGACTCATGGTGTACTCATTCTACACAGGATGCAGTCTCCTACACAACTCACACCATTGTTATTATTCTTATTATTACAATCAGATATGTAATCATTAATAATTATTAATTATTGTATATGTAAAATATTAATAATTAATTAATTTACATATATACATACACTCTATTGAGTGTGAGACATTTCGAGGAGTGCATGCTGTATAGAATGTGAGATATGTAGAGAGTGTACGCTGTATAGAGTGTGAGATATGTAGAGGAGTGTACGCTGTATATGAGTGAGATATGTGGAGGAGTGTATGCTGTATAGAGTGTGAGATATGTAGAGGAGTGTACGCTGTATAGAATGTGAGATATGTAGAGGAGTGTACGCTGTAAACAGTGTGAGATATGTAGAGGAGTGTACGCTGTAAACAGTGTGAGATATGTAGAGGAGTGTACGCTGTATAGAGTGTGAGATATGTAGAGGAGTGTATGCTGTATAGAGTGTGAGATATGTAGAGGAGTGTACGCTGTATAGAGAGTGAGATATGTAGAGGAGTGTACACTGTAAACAGTGTGAGATATGTAGAGGTGTGTAGGCTATATACAGTGTGAGATATGTAGAGGAGTGTACGCTGTATAGAGTGTGAGATATGTAGAGGAGTGTAAGCTGTATAGAATGTGAGATATGTAGAGGAGTGTAAGCTGTATAGAATGTGAGATATGTGGAAGAGTGTATGCTGTATAGAGTGTGAGATATGTAGAGGAGTGTACGCTGTATAGAGTGTGAGATATGTAGAGGAGTGTACGCTGTATAGAGTGTGAGATATGTAGAGGAGTGTACGCTGTATAGAGTGTGAGATATGTAGAGGAGTGTATGCTGTATGGAGTGTGAGATATGTAGAGGAGTGTACGCTGTATAGAGTGTGAGATATGTAGAGGAGTGTATACTGTATGGAGTGTGAGATATGTAGAGGAGTGTACGCTGTATGGAGTGTGAGATATGTAGAGGAGTGTACGCTGTATAGAGTGTGAGATATGTAGAGGAGTGTATGCTGTATGGAGTGTGAGATATGTAGAGGAGTGTATGCTGTATGGAGTGTGAGATATGTAGAGGAGTGTACGCTGTATAGAGTGTGAGATATGTAGAGAGTGTATACTGTATGGAGTGTGAGATATGTAGAGGAGTGTACGCTGTATAGAGTGTGAGATATGTAGAGGAGTGTATGCTGTATGGAGTGTGAGATATGTAGAGGAGTGTATGCTGTATGGAGTGTGAGATATGTAGAGGAGTGTACGCTGTATAGAGTGTGAGATATGTAGAGGAGTGTATGCTGTATGGAGTGTGAGATATGTAGAGGAGTGTATGCTGTATGGAGTGTGAGATATGTAGAGGAGTGTATGCTGTATGGAGTGTGAGATATGTAGAGGAGTGTACGCTGTATGGAGTGTGAGATATGTAGAGGAGTGTACGCTGTATAGAGTGTGAGATATGTAAAGGAGTGTACGCTGTATAGAGTGTGAGATATGTAGAGGAGTGTACGCTGTATAGAGTGTGAGATATGTAGAGGAGTGTATGCTGTATGGAGTGTGAGATATGTGGAAGAGTGTACACAGTGTACAGAGCGCGTGAGACGTAAGCTGGACACTGTTGCTGCAGAGCAGATGGGAAATCTCCGCCTGACTTCACTGATCTATTCCCTGAGAACACACTCCACACACACTATGCACTCTCCATCAGAGTGAGAGAACACTAATAATTCCACTACTGACCCGCAAACGGCCAGACCTCCAGCATCTGCCCACTGTCAGCGTCCATTTCCTCCTAACTTCCTCACCATGATGAGGAGAGTGACCGCTCACCGGCGGCCAGGACACTTGGAGAACCACACTGAGATAAATTCTTTAAAACACTCTGTATCACTTCCACTCTGCAGCTGCGAGGGTGCGATAGTAATCACGGCCATTAGACACGGTTATCTCACTCTGGAGGACACAGCAGCGGGGCGAGAGTGGACGAGGTCAGCCGGACGTGCAGGAGAAAAGTAAACTGGGTTAGAATGGACAGCTGATCTGATAGTAAAACTACAGGGGTTCTTTCTTACTCCTGCTGCTGTTCTAATCAGGAACCTTCTCTACATACGCAGAACCCTCACTCCCAATCACTCAGAGGTACCTCATATTATACAGAAGTCAGAAGTGTTGACCAGCAGAGTGTGGGAATGCTTCTGCTCCTTTCAGTAGAATCTGGGAGTCTGTCTCTCTCTCTGAGAGAGAATAAAAGAGAGGGAGAGAAAGAATAAGAGAGAGAGGGAGGGAGAGAGAGAGAATAAAAGAGAGGGAGAGAAAGAATAAGAGAGAGAGAGTGAGACTAAAAGAGAGAGAGAGAGAGAGAGAGAGAGAGAGAGAGAGAGAGAGAGAGAGAGAGAGAGAGAGAAAATAAGGAGAGAGAGAGAGAGAGAGAGAATAAAAGAGAGGGAGAGAGACAGAGAGAGAGAGAGAGAGAGAGAGAGAGAGAGAGAGAGAGAGAGAGAGAGAGAGAGAATAAAAGAGAGGGAGAGAGACAGAGAGAGAGAGAGAGAGAGAGGAGAGAGAGAGAGAGAATAAAAGAGAGGGAGAGAGACAGAGAGAGAGAGAGAGAGAGAGAGAGAGAGAGAGAGAGAATAAAAGAGAGGGAGAGAGATGGAGAGAGAGAATAAAAGAGAGGGAGAGAGAGGGAGAGAGAGAAAGAGAGAGAGAATAAAAGAGAGAGAGAGAGAGAAAGAGAGAGAGAATAAAAGAGAGAGAGAGAGAGAATAAAAGAGAGAGAGAGAGAGAATAAAGAGAGAGAGAGAGAGAGAGAGAGAATAAAAGAGAGGGAGAGAGAGGGAGAGAGAGAATAAAAGAGAGGGAGAGAGAGGGAGAGAGAGAAAGAGAGAGAGAGAATAAAAGAGAGAGAGAGAGAGAGAGAGAGAGAGAGAGAGAATAAAAGAGAGAGAGAGAGAGAGAGAGAGAGAGAGAATAAAAGAGAGGGAGAGAGAGGGAGAGAGAGAAAGAGAGAGAGAGAATAAAGAGAGAGAGACAGAGAGAGAATAAAAGAGAGAGAGAGAGAGAGAGAGAATAAAAGAGAGAGAGAGAGAGAGGGAGAGAGAGATAAAAGCGAGAGAGAGAGAGAGAGAGAGAGGAGAGAGAGATAAAAGAGAGGGAGAGAGAGAGAGAGAATAAAAGAGAGAGAGAGAGAGAGAGAGAGAGAGAGAGAGAGAGAGAGAGAGAGAGAATAAAAGAGAGGGAGAGAGAGGGAGAGAGAGAAAGAGAGAGAGAGAGAGGAGAGAGAGAGAGAGAGAGAGAGAGAGAGAGAGAGAGAGAATAAAAGAAAGAGAGAGAGAAAGAGAGAGAGAGAGAGAGAGAGAGAGAGAGAATAAAAGAGGAGAGAGAGAGAAAGAGAGAGAGAATAAAGAGAGAGAGAGAAAGAGAGAGAGAGAGACAGAGAGAGAGAGAGAATAAAGAGAGGGAGAGAGGGGAGAGAGAAGAGAGAGAGAGAGAGAGAGAAGAAGAGAGAGAAGAGAGAGGAGAGGGAGAGAGAGAGAAGAGAGAGAGAGAGAGAGGGAGAGAGAAAGAGAGAGAGAGAGGAGAAGAGATGAAAGAGAAGACACACTACCACAAACAATCCGAGCAAATAGAGATAAACAAGAGAGAGAGAGAAAGAGAGAGAGAGAAAAGAGAGAGAGAGAGAGAGAGACGAGAGAGAAAAGAGAGGGGAGAATAAAGACGAGAGAGAGAGAAGAGAGGAGAATGAGACGAGAGAGAGAGAAGAGAAAGAGAGAGAGAGAAAGAGAGCTTTGCCTCTAATTGGTCTGTCTGTCTGTACATATATCTATTTATCTGTCTGTCTTTCTGTCCATCCGTCTGTCCCTATCTTTGTCAATCTGTCAATCTGTATGCCCTATTTTTCTCTGTCTGTCTGCCTGTCTGTCTTTGTCTCTCTATTTTTTATCTCTGTCCATATATCAAGCTAACTTTCTGTCTGCCTGTCCTGTCTGCCTGTCTGCCTGTCTGTCTGTCTGTCTAAACATCTCCACACACTCACTCATCCCATTCGTCGGTCTGCCTCCCACAGCTTAACCTCTCAGCCTTGACGTCTGACCGCAGGTCAACAGGTAGGGTCAGCGGGGGCTGTGTTTATGAAGTGGTGGCTCTATTCGGAGCTCCAGTGATGGATTTTAGAGCAAGGCTGGTCATTAAGAGGCCTTTCAGAGACCTGCTCCCTTTCAGTGGTGGAGGAACACACGGAGCGGAGCTGTTCACCGGTTTGTGGAAGACTCTCAGGAACAGATTGTTTAACAGTGTTTACAGAATTCCTCCAAAACAAGAAATCAATATTTACCTCTTACAGCCGCGCAGCCCTCGCTCCGGACCCCTCCTTCATTTATGATTTCTAACAGCATGAACAGCAGCTCCAGTGGCCCATGCTAACCTCCAGCCTCAGTCTCTATATCGCCAGAGACCCAGTGACCTTCTGCAGCAACACACACACACACACACACACACACACACACACACACACACACTGCTGTAGTGCCCTTTGCCTGGCTCTCAGTAAAATTACACTCTTTCAGAGTCGGAATATAAAACCAATGTGTGTGTGTGTGTGTGTGTGTGTGTGTGTGTGTGTGTGTAAAAAATAAACCCTAATTTTCACTCTTTCTTCACCTCTGTTTTTGAGTGTGTGTGGTGTGAGACCTTTAGCTGAGCTCACAGCTCCAGCAGCACAAACACTCAGAGTTAAAGGCAAACACACAGCTTCATCAAAATGATTGTGTGTTTTTGCGCATTAGCTGCTGTGGGGTGCATTAACTATTAATGCTGAGTGGTCCTGCACACAGCCCCCTGACAATAGAGCCGCACTGTTGACTTACACAGTGTGTGTGTGTGTGTGCGATTTTCACAAAGTACAGTAGCTTATCATTCAGTTCTATATTGATATTTACAGCATTTAAACAGCAGCTGCTCTCTGTATCGGAGTAAACCTGCCTCTGAATGCTAATGAGAAGCTCGGCTCGGCTCTTCTGTAGCTGCTCATTCCTGCTTAGAACAAAGGCAGAATTCCTCTAATGTAGGACTGACTGTAGTGTTTCCCATGTAGGCACTGCACAGTGTAAGCCTTTCACAGCAGCTGACCTGACCCTACATAAACACTCATAAAGGCTCATTCCAGCAAGAACCATTAGTCGTGACAGAGGCGTCCTCAGAAATCTACAAATAATTTAATACCCTAATAATATTCTTACAGGAATCTCCTGAGCTCCCCCTACAGGTCACTGTAATCCACCACTAAAGGACACACTGTACACGTGCATTTCTGGACAGAAGCTTGATCTGAAGGTGGAGCAGAATGTGGGCTGAGACTGTAATCCTACAGCATTTTACACTAATATGACTCTATAGGTTCTCTATGGGGCTGATACAGGATGATGGTTTAAGGTGGAGCTGATACAGGATGATGATTTAAGGTGGAGCTGATTCAGGATGATGATTTAAGGTGGAGCTGATACAGGATGCTGGTTTAAGGTAGAGCTGATACAGGATGATGGTTTAAGGTGGAGCTGATACAGGATGATGGTTTAAGGTGGAGCTGATACAGGATGATGGTTTAAGGTGGAGCTGATACGGTATGATGATTTAAGGTGGAGCTGATACAGGATGATGGTTTAAGGTGGAGCTGATACAGGATGATGATTTAAGGTGGAGCTGATACAGGATGATGGTTTAAGGTAGAGCTGATACAGGATGATGGTTTAAGGTGGAGCTGATACAGGATGATGGTTTAAGGTAGAGCTGATACTGGATGATGGTTTAAGGTGGAGCTGATACAGGATGCTGGTTTAAGGTGGAGCTGATACAGGATGATGGTTTAAGGTGGAGCTGATACAGGATGATGATTTAAGGTGGAACTGAGACAGGATGATGTTTAAGGTGGAACTGAGACAGGATGATGTTTAAGGTGGAGCTGATACAGGATGATGGTTTAAGGTGGAGCTGATACAGGATGATGATTTAAGGTGGAGCTGATACAGGATGATGGTTTAAGGTGGAGCTGATACAGGATAATGATTTAAGGTGGAACTGAGACAGGATGATGGTTTAAGGTAGAGCTGATACAGGATGATGATTTAAGGTGGAGCTGATACAGGATGATGGTTTAAGGTAGAGCTGATACAGGATGATGGTTTAAGGTGGAGCTGATACAGGATGATGGTTTAAGGTGGAGCTGATACAGGATGATGGTTTAAGGTAGAGCTGATACAGGATGATGTTTAAGGTGGAGCTGATACAGGATGATGGTTTAAGGTGGAGCTGATACAGGATGATGGTTTAAGGTAGAGCTGATACAGAATGATGGTTTAAGGTAGAGCTGATACTGGATGATGGTTTAAGGTGGAGCTGATACAGGATGCTGGTTTAAGGTGGAGCTGATACAGGATGATGGTTTAAGGTGGAGCTGATACAGGATGATGATTTAAGGTGGAACTGAGACAGGATGATGTTTAAGGTGGAACTGAGACAGGATGATGTTTAAGGTGGAGCCGATACAGGAAGATGATTTAAGGTGGAGCTGATACAGGATGATGGTTTAAGGTGGAGCTGATACAGGATGATGGTTTAAGGTGGAGCTGATACAGGATGATGATTTAAAGTGGAACTGAGACAGGATGATGGTTTAAGGTGGAGCTGATACAGGATGATGATTTAAGGTGGAGCTGATTCAGGATGATGGTTTAAGGTGGAACTGATACTGGATAATAATTTAAGATGAAGCTGATACTGGACGATGGTTTAAGGTGGAGCTGATTCAGGATGATGATTTAAGGTGGAGCTGATACAGGATGATGGTTTAAGGTGGAGCTGATACAGGATGATGGTTTAAGGTGGAGCTGATACAGGATAATGATTTAAGGTGGAGCTGATACAGGATGATGATTTAAGGTGGAGCTGATACAGGATGATGGTTTAAGGTGGAGCTGATACAGAATGCTGGTTTAAGGTGGAGCTGATACAGAATGCTGGTTTAAGGTGGAGCTGATACAGGATGACAGTTTAAGGTGGAGCTGATTCAGGATGATGATTTAAGGTGGAGCTGATACAGGATGATGATTTAAGGTGGAGCTGATTGGTTTTGCTGCTGAGTTGGACTCTCACTGTTTGTGTAATATAAGTCATAGGCAATTGCAAAAGTGTGGCAAGGGTGTTATGTGGCTGTTGCTAGGTGTTCACTGTGCTATTCAAGGTGGCTGTTTTGTGGCTGCTATGGTATCACAGGTGGTTGCTACGATATTGCTAGGTGTTTACCACAATATCCCACATGGTTGCAAGGCTGTTGCTAGAGGATCAGAACAACATTAGAGGTCTGCACACATTTTTGGCCACTATTCAACCATTCAGACATCAGACTGCAGTTATTCCTGAACACACTGAACAGCCCGGTTGCTGCTGTTCAAGTTGAGGACAGAAAAAAGAAGCAGGAAAAGGAGATGATACATGACGAATGAGGTCTGGAAGTCTGGATGTAAGAAGCAGATTAAGTCCTGATCCAGCAATTTTCCTGTTTGTTAGAAGAGCACAACGCTCTGGGAAACACCAGGAGAATCAGAATGAAATTTAAATCCAAATCCCAAATTGCATTTGTTGTGTTGTGCTGAACCGGCTGCTGGCACCGGTGCTGTTTAAGCACATTTCCAGCAGACTGCAGGCGTCGCGTCGACTCGTCACGTCTGCTTAGCGGACCCAGCAGGGCTTTACACTGTATAACACATTTATGGAGAGACGCTTTAAGGAGTCGAGCAGCTGAACAGAGTGGAGCTGGAGGAACTCCAGATGAGGCGGAGCATCCTGGCTATTCCTGGTGCGAGGATGGTGCGAGGATGGTGTGGATCTCCATGAGATCATTATTAAACATCTCCTCTTCTTCTCACAGACTCTGATGTGGGAGTGAAAGAGTTCCCCACAGGTCCTTCACCTGTTCCAGTCAAACTCCGGTCAGAGAGTTATTCTTTTGAGCTTGCTTTCTAGCTAATTTAGGGATGTTCTCCTTTTGGATAGCAATCCCTCATTGTGGTTCTTTTTACTGGTTATAGGGAGGTTCTCCTTTTGAGTCTTGGTTTCTTTTTGGGGTTCTCCTTCATGCTCTTGGTGAGGTTCTCCTTTTGAGTCTTGGTTTCTTTCCTGGGATCTGCATGGTTGCTCTTCATGCTCTTGGCAATATCTCCTTTTGCATCTCGAAATCTTTCAATGGTTCTTCTTTATGTTCTTATGGAGGTTCCTTGGATGGCTGTGTTATCATCCGGGATAGAACCTGCAACGACCTGATGATAGACCCAACACTTAGCAGTCCAAGTACCACTCCAGACCCCGAAACCATTTCTATGGACAGACAGCTGAGCTCTAGGACTCTTTGTGTGTGCTGCCCTTTTAGCCCTGTCCTGGGGGGTATGATTCCGGGTAGGCTCCAGACCCACCACCAGCAGATGGTCACTTGTTCAGTCTTATTTTATTTGATCTCGTTCTGTTTGGTGTCTGTTTTCGCCTCTTTGTAGTTCTGATTGCTCTGAACGTAAACCCACCAGTGCTGGGTTCTTAGGTCCTTCGAGGCCACTGGGAGTCAGAGAGGCTTTATCAGTTCTCCATCCACCTCAACCATCCACCTCCAATCTACACGTGCATCCTTTCATCAGAGCTCCATCTGACACTGCAGTTGGCTACGCATGAACCTCTTCCAGGCTGTGGCTAATTGAAATGCACCGCAGCCCCTCTCTTATTGGATTTTTCTCTGTGTCAAACATCTCACTTCCCCATTTCCGCCTGCACGCCCGCACCCCAGATTGTTTTCTCCGTTCCTTTCCTCATCCGCATCCTGCCGCCGCCGCCGCCACCGTTTTTTTGGGGGATGGTTCAGAGCTTTCAGCTCAAATGTGGTTTAGCATTGCTCTGTGTGTGTGTGTGTGTGTGTGGAGTGTGTAGACATCCCAGCACATCCCCCCGCACGCCTCGTTAGGACTGCGCTGTCTGAAGTTTCCTCCAGGCTCCGCTGGTGCTCTGACAAGCTCCTGATTTATTGGAGCCTCTGTTCTTTGGGTTTCATCTTCGTCTTTCAATTGACATTATCAAGCCGGCTTATATAAGAGAAGCTCCCACTCTGATCTTTAAGTTCAGCTGTCTGTGCTCCACCGCTCCACTCCGGTTGGAGTTGCGGGAGACTGTTTGTTTTGAAGCCGTTAGCGATGGGCAGGAGCCATGAGTTTAGCAGAAATGGCTCTCCTGTGAGGAGAGCTGGGAAACACTCCACCTCACCGCTGAACCTCTAACTCTGATTAATAATTCTCGCAGTGTTATATAACCGCTTTATGAATAAGCATTATTACATAACTATGATTTAGAGATTTAAATTAGCCCTCTCAATATCTGTGTGCTAACACACTGTTCTACAGTCTTCTAATTCAGTCCTAATCAACAAGCGGAGAAATCTGCTTGTAGGCCAAGGCAGTCAGGCAATGCACTATATGGACAAAAGTATTGGGACACCTGCTCAATCACTGCATCTTCTGAAATCAAGGCTATTAAAAGAGCTGATCCTGCTTCTGTTGGAATAACTGTCTCTACTGTCCAGAGAAGAAGACCTTCTACTAGAGTCTGGAGGAGGAGCATTGCTGTGAGGATTTGACTGCATTCAGCAACAAGAGCGATAGTGAGGTCAGGATGTTGGATAGGTGATCACCACCCCACCTCATCATCCCCACCTCCGCAACTCATCCCATCCAAAAGTACTGGATGGAGCTCCACCACCATCATTCCAGAGAACACAGTTCTTCCACTGCTCCACAGCTCCTCAATACTGGGGGGCTTTATACCCCTCTAGCCCACACTTGGCATTAAGCAGCATGGTACCGATAGGTTCATGTCGATCTGCTCCAGAGACAGGTGTTTGCACTTGCCAGCAATGGGTGCAGCTTAAAATTGCTGAATGCATTCATAAGATGGGGTGTCCACAAATACATACAGTGCATTACAGGACTCCTCAGCTTTGGTGAGTGTTTTTCCGGCCTGCTCGTCCAGCGTGCCGATCCTGGAGTAGCAACGTTTGAGGTTCTATTCCTCCTGCTATAGTCAGTGTACCATCACCATGGCTCTGAAGCTGCTGTCTGAAGGTAAAATGCTACAAAAGATGCTTTAATTCCACAGAGCCGAGCCAGTCATTCCAGCCAGTCTGTACCCAGAGCTAATCTCTGTCTGGGAGAAGGAGGCGGGTCTACCAAATGAGCCGGCGAGTCTGGCTCCACCTCTGGTCTCTACTGTGCAGACTTTGACTGCAAATTGGACAGTCTGGCGGACAGTTCTGGCTTCTTTTTAATAGAAGGGAAGGTGATGGAAGCACGGTGGCCCTGTTTTCTGCAGTCCCTGCGTCTGACAAAGTCTGACAAAATGAAGTCAAATTAAAGCTTTACCACCATTACGGGTCAGAGTGGATGTAAACACTTGTTTCCCTCAGTTTTGTTGTTGCCTGCTCTCACAGCTCTGCTGAGTGTCTGGGGGTCCTTGTCGTACTGAGAGCAGTGTTTACGCTCTGTTTGTTTACAGGTTGTTTGTGAACTTCACAACAGTTGTGCAGAACAAAACAAGCACAGATAACAAAAGGAAGGTCATTCCTGTTTAAATCCATCAGCCTCCTCAAAGCCACAAACCGTGCCGTCATCATCATCATGCCTTTCAAGTGATAGCTATGGGGTACCTGCAGTACCTGCGGGTCTGCATCACCACTCCCATCACCTCCATTCCTGCCTGTCCACATTAAAAAACCCCAGAGTTTTCCAACTAAAACCCTCCCAGCAGTGTTCCCAAACATCTCAATTTTCAGAGCAGTGTGGACACCAGGCTACATTTACTGAAAACTTGGACATCAAATCAAGGTTAGTGACTGTGTCACGGCAACAACCCAGCCAAAGGGTCATTTTCAGCTTCTCATCAGGTAGGTAGTTCAATTTATTAAGAAAAGGAAAATACACTACATGGAAAAAAGTATTGGGACACCTGGTCACTCAGAATTTCTACTAGATTCTGGAGGAGCATTGCTGTGAGGATTTAATTGAATTCAGTGACAAGAGTGTTAGTGAGGTCAGGATGTTGGATGATGATCATCACCCCACCCTCATCATCCAATCCAAAAGTACTGGATGGAGCTCCTCCACCATCACTCCAGAGAACACAGTTCTTCCACTGCTCCACAGCTCCTCAATGCTGGGGGGCTTTATACCCCTCTAGCCCACGTCTGGCATTAGGCAGCATGGAGCCAATAGGGTCATGATGTTGATCTGCTCCAGAGAGTCCTATTCTATTGGCAGTACTTCTTCTCTACAGGGCCTAGACAAGCTGTGTGTGCATTTGCACATCTGTGTCAGCAATGTGTGCAGCTTAGTAGGTGAATGTGTGAGAAGGTAGTCTGAGGTTTGGTTGAGTATTGTGTCTAGAGCCGCTCTCCCATAAAGGGTCTTTCTTATCTACTCTGTATGTTCTGTTGTGGTATCCAGTGTTTTCTAGAGGAGCACTGGTTCTGAGGAGTCCTGGCTCCTCCCTGTGGTTCTTCCTCTCGCTCTGCAGGGGTTTTCCTCTGGCTGGCTGTAACCAGGCTCGGACCAGGCTGCTGTAAAGCTGCTTTGTGTCGACACCTGTTGTGAAAACGCTGTCCAGATAAAGCTGCATTGATAATAAAGTGGTAAATGCCTCTGCAGCCGTGCGCTGAGCACTGGTCTACACAGGAACTGCAGGAGAGGGTCTATTGTTAGCACTGAGAAAAGGTATGAAGTCACACCTTCACAGCTCTGTTTTTTTGAAAGCCAACTTTATCAACAGAACTGCGAGGCGGATCTGCAGCGCTGCGTTAGGAACAAAAGAGCGGCGCATGTTTGAAAAATGTTGCTTTTCTGGAGATATTGTTTAGTTAAGTGCCTATTCTGTGAGAGGCGGCTGAGCTGGTCTCTGGAGACGCTCCGTATACGCTCAGCAAGACACAAGTGTTCAGGGTTCTTACTCTACCTTCATACCAACAGTGTCTGAAACCAGAAGCCAACTGCTCCATCCAACTGCGTCTGAGGGAGAGATGAGTCTTCACAACAACAACAACAACAACAACAACAATAATAATAATAATAATAATAATAACTAATTGTATTTCATTTGAATGTATATCACAATATCTACATTTAGAGCGTTATTAATATTCACCCTAATGAGAGACTGTAGCTCCGCCTCCTCAGTGTATATCACAATACCTACATTTAGAGCGTTATTAATATTCACCCTAATGAGAGACTGTAGCTCCGCCTCCTCAGTGTATATCACAATACCTACATTTAGAGCGTTATTAATATTCACCCTAATGAGAGACTGTAGCTCCGCCTCCTCAGTGTATATCACAATACCTACATTTAGAGCGTTATTAATATTAATAATCACCCTAATGAGAGACTGTAGCTCCGCCTCCTCAGCGTATATCACAATACCTACATTTAGAGCATTATTAATATTCACCCTAATGAGAGACTGTAGCTCTGCCTCCTCAGTGTATATCACAATACCTACATTTAGAGCGTTATTAATATTCACCCACAATACCTACATTTAGAGCGTTATTAATATTCACCCTAATGAGAGACTGTAGCTCCTCCTCCTCAGTGTATATCACAATACCTACATTTAGAGCGTTATTAATATTCACCCTAATGAGAGACTGTAGCTCCGCCTCCTCCTCAGTGTATATCACAATACCTACATTTAGAGCGTTATTAATATTCACCCTAATGAGAGACTGTAGCTCCGCCTCCTCAGTGTATATCACAATACCTACATTTAGAGCGTTATTAATATTCACCCTAATGAGAGACTGTAGCTCCTCCTCCTCAGTGTATATCACAATACCTACATTTAGAGCGTTATTAATATTCACCCTAATGAGAGACTGTAGCTCCGCCTCCTCCTCAGTGTATATCACAATACCTACATTTAGAGCGTTATTAATATTCACCCTAATGAGAGACTGTAGCTCCGCCTCCTCCTCAGTGTATATCACAATACCTACATTTAGAGCGTTATTAATATTCACCCTAATGAGAGACTGTAGCTCCGCCTCCTCAGTGTATATCACAATACCTACATTTAGAGCGTTATTAATATTCACCCTAATGAGAGACTGTAGCTCCGCCTCCTCAGTGTATATCACAATACCTACATTTAGAGCGTTATTAATATTCACCCTAATGAGAGACTGTAGCTCCGCCTCCTCCTCAGTGTATATCACAATACCTACATTTAGAGCGTTATTAATATTCACCCTAATGAGAGACTGTAGCTCCGCCTCCTCAGTGTATATCACAATACCTACATTTAGAGTGTTATTAATATTCACCCTAATGAGAGACTGTAGCTCCTCCTCCTCAGTGTATATCACAATACCTACATTTAGAGCGTTATTAATATTCACCCTAATGAGAGACTGTAGCTCCTCCTCCTCAGTGTATATCACAATACCTACATTTAGAGCGTTATTAATATTCACCTTAATGAGAGACTGTAGCTCCTCCTCCTCAGTGTACATCACAATACCTACATTTAGAGCGTTATTAATATTCACCCTAATGAGAGACTGTAGCTCCGCCTCCTCCTCAGTGTATATCACAATACCTACATTTAGAGCGTTATTAATATTCACCCTAATGAGAGACTGTAGCTCCTCCTCCTCAGTGTATATCACAATACCTACATTTAGAGCGTTATTAATATTCACCCTAATGAGAGACTGTAGCTCCGCCTCCTCCTCAGTGTATATCACAATACTTACATTTAGAGCGTTATTAATATTCACCCTAATGAGAGACTGTAGCTCCGCCTCCTCAGTGTATATCACAATACCTACATTTAGAGCGTTATTGATATTCACCCTAATGAGAGACTGTAGCTCCTCCTCCTCAGTGTATATCACAATACCTACATTTAGAGCGTTATTAATATTCACCCTAATGAGAGACTGTAGCTCCTCCTCCTCAGTGTATATCACAATACCTACATTTAGAGCGTTATTAATATTCACCCTAATGAGAGACTGTAGCTCCTCCTCCTCAGTGTATATCACAATACCTACATTTAGAGCGTTATTAATATTCACCCTAATGAGAGACTGTAGCTCCTCCTCCTCAGTGTATATCACAATACCTACATTTAGAGTTATTAATATTCACCCTAATGAGAGACTATAGCTCCGCCTCCTCACTGTATATCACAATACCTACATTTAGAGCGTTATTAATATTCACCCTAATGAGGACTGAGAGAGTGGTGCAGCTGCCTAAGCACTGGCTCTGTCATCAGGATGTCGACGGTTTGACTGTTTATCACTGTTTTTAAATCTTTATAAATCCACATGCAATATACACTCTTTGTCCAAATGTTTGTGGACACCTCTTCTAATAAACGCATTCAGCTACTTTAAGTTGCACCCATTGCTGACACAGATGTGCAAATGCACACACAGCTTGTCTAGTCCCTGTAGAGAAGAAGTACTGCCAATAGAATAGGACCAATAGGAGCAGATCAACATCATGACACTATTGGCTCCATGCTGCCTAATAATGCCAGGCGTGGGCTAGAGGGGTATAAAGCCCCCCAGCATTGAGGAGCTGTGGAGCAGTGGAGGAACTGTGTTCTCTGGAGTGATGGTGGTGGAGCTCCATCCAGTACTTTTGGGATGAGGGTGGGGTGGTGATCATCTATCCAACATCTTGACCTCACTAACGCTCCAACAAAAGCAGGATGAACTCTTTTTATACTCTTGATTTCAGAAGAAACAGTGGAGGAGTTTGTCCATACAGTGCGTTTATGTGTAATTATGTGTAAATGATTATAGAAACTATAACTATGTAAGATATAAACTGAATGTACAGCGGGAAGAAAACAGTGCCTCCAGCCGTGTAAAGGTTACAGGTGGAAAGTGTGAGGCTCTTTTGATCAGTGTAATAATATCAGCTTTTCATTTCTTAAGCTGAAGCTCTTTTCTTCTTCTTCACCAGCAGCAGCGCCGAGCGAAAGGTCAGCTCTCAGCCAGAGCAGGCAGATAGATGAGGATATTACCGCTGGAGAACATGAATGTGTGATGATTAAATGAGAACATGATGCAGTCCTGTGTTTATGGAGAACATGAGCCAGACTCTTCTAATAAACACACTACAGCCTTCATTAAAACCCCTGTTACACTGCTGCTCACTAATCCCGTCAACACCTGGATACATCTGATCAATTATCACGTTCTCACTGAGCAGCTCTCATCTACTCACGCCCACAGCCCAACCTCGCCCCCGAGCAGAAAAGAGCAAGACAGATGTTGCGGCCAACTGCATTTAGGGGCGGAGTCTCAAAACCAACAAGGCGGCACAGAAGACCAATCACATAAGGCAGTGACTAGAACCAATGACAGTCTGTGGGAGGTCCCAGAAGAAACAAGACAGTAATTAGGACCAATCATGTTAAAGGGGCGGAGTCTGAGAACAAATAATGCAGTGATTAGGACCAGTTTCAGCTTTAAACCTGGTTCTAATCCGGACCTGCTGCTGCTGAAAGTCTGAGGAGCATCACAGGCTGGTGTTCTCCGCTCTCGCGCTCTAACGAGAGCCTGTAGAAGTCCTGGGCTCCTCTGGCCTCTCCGCCTCCCCCTCGCGCTCGCCGCTCTCGCCATGTTTTGCAAGTCAGATTGGGGTTCAGTATTCATCAGCGAGTAGGCTGGCTTCACACAACAGCATCTGCGCACTAGTTTACCTCTGCTCGCGGTGAAACGTGTCTCAGCAGATACAGAGCGGTGGGCACAGAACCATCAGTAGTTTAGACACACCTGACCATAGAACCTTCAGAACATTGGGATCTAAAGGATCGGGCTCAGAGGAAACACGTTTCTAAAGCCAGTGTAAAGAGTGGAGCTGGAGTCTGATGGACGGATGCACTTCCTCTCAGCCCATTAGTGCAATGACTGGTTTCAGAACACAGAGAACCTCTAGAACCTCCAGAAATAGGGTGACCATTTCTGATCATACTACTGCTCACACTCACAGCCTATCTAGAACAATCAAAAGGACCAGTGTGACATTTATTCTGTGCACACTACCACTTACAGCTTATCTAGAACCTTCAGAGGGCGAGATGTATTTTCTGCTCACACTATTCAAAGCTTACTCTAGAACCTCCAGAAATACTAGAGCAATGAATATTCTGCTCACATTACTATGCACACTCAGTGTATCTAGAACCTCCAGAAGAACTAGAGCAATGAATATTCTGCTCACACTACTATGCACCCTCAGTCTATCTAGAACCTCCAGAAAAAACTAGAGCAATGACTAATCTGCTTACGCTCCTATACACACTCAGTCTATCTAGAACCTCCAGAAGGACTAGAGCAATGACTATTCTGCTCACACTACTATGCACACTCAGCCTATCTAGAACCTCCAGAAGGACTAGAACAATGACTATTCTGCTCACACTACTATGCACACTCAGCCTATCTAGAACCTCCAGAAGGACTAGAACAATGACTATTCTGCTCACACTACTATGCACCCTCAGTCTATCTAGAACCTCCAGAAAAAACTAGAGCAATGACTAATCTGCTCACACTCCTATACACACTCAGTCTATCTAGAACCTCCAGAAGGACTAGAGCAATGAATATTCTGTAAATAAGAGCGTGATTGGTTGGTTCCAGACTGTGCTGGAGGTTAATCTCAAGGCCTTCAGTTCTACCAGTGAAGTCCTGACCAATGGGAGAGCTGGTTTAGCTGAATGTGTCCAGATACCACTGAGAGATCAGTCCTGATTGGACAGTTTTCTTTAGTTTCACAGATTTAACCCTTTAGTTTCCAGCAGAACTGAACACTGTACTAAGACTAGTCCTCGTTTCGTGATAAATGTAGTGATCATGATACACAATAAGCTTTTCTAAGCACATGGAGGAGACTGTTAGTGTTAATAAGCCCTGCCCACTGCAGGTCTGATTAGACAGTGTGATCAGACTGGGTTCATTAGATGAAGAGCAGCAGATGTTGAGTAGAAATCACTGTGTTCAGTACCGGAGAGGATCTGAACTGTAGTTTATAAGAATCTGACACTGATGTGTTTACTCTGTGATCACATGCATCGTGAAAATATCATAAAATATCATGATCTAGTATTTTTACCATATCAGAGTCTAAAGCCCAGCTTCAGTCTGCTGAAGAACACTCAGCTACACCTACAGAGACGGAGATACTATTAGGATTAGACCTCTGAACATCTAGGAGGCTGTGAGGTTCTGATCTCGTCCCTTTTGCTGTAGAGACTCCATGACTCTTGCAGGGCCAGTCCGCTCTCCCTCAGTAGGTAAACTCCTCTCTCCTCCTCTAAGGAAGACTTAAGGTCACCAAGATAGTCTCCCGTAATCGCTAAACGATGTCTCATAAAACTTAAACAATCCCGAGAGGCCGTGGGGTGAAGAGGATGCTGGGTAATGGGATTAGCCTCTTCTTCCTGTCTGATTTGACTCAATCAATCAGGAGCCAAGGTTTATGACTCCATTACAGCGGGAGATGAAGCGCAGGGTGGATCCACAGCTTCGCCTCCACTCCAGCGCTGAGCCAGCCTGCTTTAGAGGACATCTGATAATGAGGCCCTGCTGGAGGGAGAAACCCTCACAGACAGCCTCCACGCCACCGCTCTACCAGACAGATCAGCCACCAATCACATTCACCCCATTATTACCCCTCAGCCCAACGTCTATTCATCAGGCAGAGGCAGAAATCCGGACAGAACCCGGCAGTCCGGTTCCCCAGACCTGGATCAGGTTCTAAGGCTACTTTATGCTCAACGTTAACGACGGACATGGACGGAGCCATCTGTCCTCACTCTGCGTTCATGCTGACCGTATTTGTGCATGTTTTCTGAAAGCTTATGGATCCGGACAGAACGGAGCAGTACCAGAGGAAATGCACTCCCAGCCAATCACAGGCGCTGCCATAAGGACACCAGGTCAACATGAAGGACAAAGAAGTATGTGGGCAGAGACGGCTATGATGAAAAATGACGAAAATATGATTTTTTGTATAAAGGGAGACGTTTGTATATGTGAACCTTTAGTCTGGGCTAAGTGTAAACAGCATATTATGCATTCAGTCAAAAACACACAGGAATATTTCTCTGATTAAGGGGGTTATAGTCAAAATAAAGCATTAACTTCCTGGATGGGTAAAGCCCAGTCCGGAACATATCATAGCTGTTGGACAAAAACCTTGAATCTCCAAAATAGCAGCTGTACAGGAGGAGAAAAAACCTTAACTTTTATTGGAAGTAATTTTGAAGCGTTTCTATTGGTCCATTCATCCAAAAACTTCTGATACAGTATAAAGAATAACTGCAGATTCACATTATGAAGAAAAGTTTTAAAAAACAAATCCATCAGCAACTATATATATATATTTATTTATGTATTTATTTCTAGGTGGTGGGGTGTTTTTATACGCTCATCATGGACATGAAGGTAATGCAATATTGGTCTTTCAACACTTTCAGCACGTCGGCGAGACATAAGCTTTTTAAGAGGTTAATAGAAACAAACGAGAGTCTGGTCACATGGCCTGGTTTTATTTATTTATTTATTTATTTTAATCAAAGCAAGATCACTATTACACACACAGAGTCAGAAGTATCCACACACCCACTTAGATGATTAATTCATTGCTGATGAAAAGTTCCATTATGTTTTTTAACTTCCCAAAACGCAAACCTCTTAAATTCCTATTGATCATGATTGACAGCTGGTAGCTTTTCTCTGCCACATAAAAAGGGTTTGATTGACAGCACTCATGGGATTAACCATCAGAGGAGGATGATCATAGAGAAGTTAGGAAGGTCAGTTGGAGCCGTTTCTAAACATCTACTGATTCCAGGATCATCACTATTGCATGTTCACTGTAAACTATTGAGAAGTGTCTGAACTTTACCAAGATCTAGAAGAAGGAAGATCAGCTCAGAGGAAATTAGAGCAGATGGTCAGGAACACCCCCAGAAGCACCAAGGCACTGGCCTGCCTGCTGGAAGAACAGTGCCACGGTCTACAGTCAAGCCAACTTTACATCACCACGCACTGAGAGAACGAAGCTTCAGGTTGGACTAAAGTTCTCAGCTGAACCACACAACCACAGGGCTTCTGGAGGAGAGGTTTATGGTCAGACGAGACAAAGATGTTTGAAGGAGGCCTTTAACACCTCCACGAACACTGTAGCAGCTGTTAAGCATGGTGGTGGGAGCATCATGCTCTGGGGCTGTTCTGCTGCCAGTGGAACCGCTACACTACACACAGTGGATGGAGTAATAAAGGAGGAGGACTACCTCAGAGTTCTTTAGCAGAACCTCAAACCATCAGTTAGATGGTTGAATCCGAACACAGTTGGCAGTTTAAACAGGCAGTGACCCCAAGCACCCATCAGAGGAGGTGTGGAGTGGATAAATCAGGCTGACATTAAGCTTTAGAAATGACCTTCCCAAAGTCCTGACCTCAACTCTATCAGAAATATGAGGACTGCCCAACTAATTTAATGAAACTCTACAGTTCTGCAGAAGCTTGATGATGCTACCAAAAGTGTCTGCTCAAGCTGCAACTCGCTAAAGAACATTTAACTACATATTAGGAGCTGTATGGATATTTTTGACCTTGATCTGATTTTAGAAAATATAAATATTAAAGATGTGATGTCACTCACTCTACCCCAGAACAAGAACAGCTCAGAGAAATGACTAAAAGTCCAAGATTGCCATGACCTTCATGTCCATGATGAGTGTATATACTCATGATAGCTGTATATAAACAATTTTAGATGTATTTTCATTATGAGTACACTACATATATCACTGCTACTGTTTGTACTGCACAATGCACTTTACACATGCAACTCTACTCACACAACTTACATATGAACCCATCCTGTACTGCACACTTTCTTTACCCAGTGTGTTTCTTTTACTTAGTGTTACTTTAATGTATATACACATATATATATATTTTATTTATTCTGTTTCTCTCTTTTTATGTTGATATTTATAAGATTATGTTGGTAAATGGAGGAACTGCAGAGTAAGAAGTTCACACTGTGCACATGACAATAAACTCTTGGACCTTGAATTAAACAGGCTCTGAGGAAACGGGCCACCGGCATTAGTACTGAACTGAAGGTAAGATCTACCGAGCACCTACAGTGATGATCCACCTGCAGAGGGGCTGCGGTCTCGCTGCAGGACTGTAGAACTGCTGGATTCTTAATTGTTATTGATTCTCTCTGCTGATGTTTGCTGAGGCCGATAGAGCTGCTTAAAAACCATTCCTCCCCGTGAATTAAGACACCTACTCAAAGGTTTGCTGTAAATTATTTGGACTCATTACCTTCAGAGACAAAGTGTGTGTGTGTGTGTGTGTGTGTGCTTGTGCGTGGCATCCTGAGTAGTTGACTACAGTGAGAGGTAATGAGATCACAGTGTGGGCTAAACAATGGCCTCGCGTTATCTGCCATCTTTTCAATTAGGTCATAAATCACTCCCAAGTGGGAGAGAGAGGAAAAAACTCATTTGTTTCTCGCCTAAAAAGAGTGGAGCAGATTAGAGCACCGCTGCTAAATGGGACTTTCTCACCTTGAACAAATGTCATTTCACCACATGTCAGAAAATAAAAAATAATAATAAAAACAACCCAAAGCCATCTCCCAGCTGCAGGGTATTTACTGGCCGTCCAGCCGGCTGTGGGAAACAGATGAAAGACGGACGTGTAAGGAGCTTAAAGGGAGAAGTGAGAACGCACTGGTCTGTTTAGGAAAGCTCATCATAAACTTGGTCACTGCACACGCACTCCAAACCTACCCAGCGGACCACTACACACTAAGAGGCTTACCTTCTCGTCTGGAAAACACACACAGTTTCTATTCATTTTATTTAAGATGAGGTCATTCAAATGTCCCAGATGTTTATATCTAATATTAATATTGCCCCATGTTATAATTATATGTGTCTATATGCAATATTAACATAGCCCATATGTATTATATTTATGTGTCTATATGTAATATTAACATAGCCCATATGTATTATATTTATGTGTCTATATGCAATATTAACATAGCCCATATGTATTATATTTATGTGTCTACATGTAATATTAACATAGCCCATATGTATTATATTTATGTGTCTATATGTAATATTTACATAGCCCATATGTATTATATGTATGTGTCTATATGCAATATTAACATAGCCCATATGTATTATATTTATGTGTCTACATGTAATATTAACATAGCCCATATGTATTATATTTATGTGTCTATTTGTAATATTAACATAGCCCATATGTATTATATTTATGTGTCTACATGTAATATTTACATAGCCCATATGTATTATATTTATGTGTCTATATGTAATATTTACATAGCCCATATGTATTATATTTATGTGTCTATTTGTAATATTTACATAGCCCATATGTATTATATTTATGTATCTATATGTAATATTTACATAGCCCATATGTATTATATTTATGTGTCTATATGTAATATTTACATAGCCCATATGTATTATATTTATGTGTCTATTTGTAATATTAACATAGCCTGTATGTATTATATTCATATGTAAGTGTCTATTTGTAATATTAACATAGCCCATATGTATTATATTTATGTGTCTATATGTAATATTTACATAGCCCATATGTATTATATTTATGTATCTATATGTAATATTTACATAGCCCATATGTATTATATTTATGTGTCTATATGTAATATTTACATAGCCCATATGTATTATATTTATGTGTCTATTTGTAATATTAACATAGCCTGTATGTATTATATTCATATGTAAGTGTCTATTTGTAATATTAACATAGCCCATATGTATTATATTTATGTGTCTACATGTAATATTAACATAGCCCATATGTATTATATTTATGTGTCTATATGTAATATTAACATAGCCCATATGTATTATATTTATGTGTCTATATGTAATATTTACATAGCCCATATGTATTATATTTATGTGTCTATATGTAATATTAACATAGCCCATATGTATTATATTTATGTGTCTACATGTAATATTAACATAGCCCATATGTATTATATTTATGTGTCTACATGTAATATTAACATAGCCCATATGTATTATATTTATGTGTCTACATGTAATATTAACATAGCCCATATGTATTATATTTATGTGTCTATATGTAATATTAACATAGCCCATATGTATTATATTTATGTGTCTATATGTAATATTAACATAGCCCATATGTATTATATTTATGTGTCTATATGTAATATTTACATAGCCCATATGTATTATATTTATGTGTCTATTTGTAATATTAACATAGCCTGTATGTATTATATTCATATGTAAGTGTCTATTTGTAATATTAACATAGCCTGTATGTATTATATTTATGTCTATATGCAATATTAACATAGCCCATATGTATTATATTTATGTGTCTATTTGTAATATTAACATAGCCCATATGTATTATATTTATGTGTCTATATGTAATATTAACATAGCCCATATGTATTATATTTATGTGTCTATATGTAATATTAACATAGCCCATATGTATTATATTTATGTCTATTTGTAATATTAACATAGCCTGTATGTATTATATTTATGTCTATATGTAATATTAACATAGCCTGTATGTATTATATTTATGTCTATATGTAATAGTAACATAGCCTGTATGTATTATATTTATGTCTATATGTAATATTAACATAGCCCATATGTATTATATTTATGTGTCTATATGTAATATTTACATAGCCAGTATGTATTATATTTATGTGTCTATTTGTAATATTAACATAGCCTGTATGTATTATATTCATATGTAAGTGTCTATTTGTAATATTAACATAGCCCATATGTATTATATTTATGTGTCTATATGTAATATTAACATAGCCCATATGTATTATATTTATGTGTCTATATGTAATATTAACATAGCCCATATGTATTATATTTATGTGTCTATATGTAATATTAACATAGCCCATATGTATATTTATGTCTATTTGTAATATTAACATAGCCTGTATGTATTATATTTATGTCTATATGTAATAGTAACATAGCCTGTATGTATTATATTTATGTGTCTATATGTAATATTAACATAGCCTGTATGTATTATATTTATGTCTATATGTAATAGTAACATAGCCTGTATGTATTATATTTATGTGTCTATATGTAATATTAACATAGCCTGTATGTATTATATTTATGTCTATATGTAATAGTAACATAGCCTGTATGTATTATATTTATGTGTCTATATGTGATATTAACATAGCCCATATGTATTATATTTATGTGTCTATATGTAATATTTACATAGCCCGAATGTATTATATTTATGTGTCTATATGTAATAGTAACATAGCCCATATGTATTATATTTATATGTAAGTGTCTATATGTAATATGAATATGCCTACCCCTGCGTCGGGCCCTCCACTGACTCCTTACCAGACTGAAGGGCCAGTGTGCTCGTTGTGAGGATTTCTAAGCACTCTGAAGATTCTTGAATAAATTCAGGAGAAATGTTGTTCCTGAAGGTCATTAACTGTTCTCTGCTCCAATTAACTGAGTTTGAGACAACATTAATGAACAAAAAACAAACACCACACGGAGGAGCTCGTCACCATGGCTGCCATCCTATATATCTATATGTAATCAATATGACCCCATATGTATTATATTATTATAAGTATCTATATGTAATAAATGTTCCTCAAATGCATTACATTTACATACATATATATATAAAATAGCATATATACATATGGTCTGTAGTTTAGTCTCATTTTTCTCTGGTTTTCAGGACCTTTTGTCCTGAATAATGAACAAAAGAAGAACACCTTCCCATTCTCTTGCACACACACACACACACACACACACACTCTAAATGCAGGAAGCCGTAAAGCTTTAAATCAGCATATAAATGTGAGTTTTACTACCCGCCATTTGTCAGTTTTAATTTTAAAAGCTAAGTGCTTTAAAGCAGTGAAGCACAGACAGTTACACAGCAGCAGTGTGATGAAAACACACCTCACACACACACACACACACACACACACACACACACACGTACACACACGCACCTGCAGATATGTGCTGTTGAGGCGAGAGAAATTAGAGTGAGAGTGTGTGTGACTCAGCCTGCTTTACAAAAGAAACACACACAGCGCTGTTAGGTGAGATTAATGACAGACAGGAGTCTGGTTAGCGCTGCTCTCACTCCCGAGTGCTGAGAGATAAGAGAGACTAAAGGAAATCTCCTTCAGTCCAGACTGTTTACATCTCACAACGGATCAAAGCGGTGATGTCACTCACTTAACCAGGGCAGGCTGATCAATACCAGCTAACTAAAAGGGGTGAGGGCCTGGTCATTACACCCAGAAGTGTTCATATCTAGAAGGCAGTGACAGCAGTGGAACACTCGTCCAGTTTTATAGAGTAGGGGTGAAATGACACGCATACAATAACTTTGATATTATAATGGATTTTAAAATTAAAATTTGACTCTTCATTACAATCTCCACTTTTTGGAACACATTATAAACTCTTCATTACAACCCTACACTTTATTACAGACTGTACACTCTTCATCCCGCCCCCTACGGACCGTACACTCTTCATCCCACCCCCTACAGACCATACACTCTTCATCCTGACCCCTACAGACCATACACTCTTCATCCTGACCCCTACAGACCGTACACTCTTCATCCCGCCCCCTACGGACCGTACACTCTTCATCCCGCCCCCTACGGACCGTACACTCTTCATCCCACCCCCTACGGACCGTACACTCTTCATCCCAACTCCTACAGACCATACACTCTTCATCCTGACCCCTACAGACCATACACTCTTCATCCTGACCCCTACAGACCATACACTCTTCATCCTGACCCCTACAGACCATACACTCTTCATCCTGACCCCTACAGACCATACACTCTTCATCCCAAACCCTACAGACCATACACTCTTTATCCTGACCCCTACAGACCATACACTCTTCATCCTGACCCCTACAGACCATACACTCTTCATCCTGACCCCTACAGACCATACACTCTTCATCCCAAACCCTACAGACCATACACTCTTCATCCCGACTCCTACAGACCATACACTCTTCATCCCAAACCCTACAGACCATACACTCTTCATCCCAACTCCTACAGACCATACACTCTTCATCCTGACCCCTACAGACCATACACTCTTCATCCTGACCCCTACAGACCATACACTCTTCATCCTGACCCCTACAGACCATACACTCTTCATCCCAAACCCTACAGACCATACACTCTTCATCCTGACCCCTACAGACCATACACTCTTCATCCTGACCCCTACAGACCATACACTCTTCATCCCAAACCCTACAGACCATACACTCTTCATCCCGACTCCTACAGACCATACAGAGAAGAGAGTAACCAGAGGAACGTGTGGCTGATGAGTGCAGGGTAATGAACGGCTTGCAGAGGAGCTGCGAGAGTGACGAATATAACTGAAAGAACATTAAGCTGTTTGATGCAGGATGAGAAACACAACCATAGAGCCATAAATATGCTGAGAGTCTGTGTGTGTGTGTGTGTGTGTGTGTGTGTGTGTGTGTGTGTGTGTGTGGTCTCCTTGCTGTGCAAAGATCTGAGTTCTTTAACTACAAGGACGTTCGTAAATACTCAGATTCCTCCCTCCGCATCCCTCCATCACCATGGAGACAAACGCTCAGAAACAGCTCGGCACGAACCCTACGTGAACTTAAAGCATCCATGACCATGAGAGAGAGAGGAGCGGTCACTGACCTCGCACTGGAGGACCTTCCTCCTCCAACAACGTGCCACACACACACACACACACACTATAGGCCTGAATGGATCCACTTCACCCACACTCCATCTGAAGGCTACAACCTTCACTATCTTTAGAATCGGTTTAATAAGAAAATACACTGAAACATTTACTTCAAACCATGTGGAGATGGTCAGTGTGGAGATGGTCAGTGTGGAGATGGTCAGAGTGGAGATGGTCAGTGTGGAGATGGTCAGAGTGGAGATGGTCAGAGTGGAGATGGTCAGTGTGGAGATGGTCAGAGTGGAGATGGTCAGTGTGGAGATGGTCAGAGTGGAGATGGTCAGAGTGGAGATGGTCAGTGTGGAGATGGTCAGAGTGGAGATGGTCAGAGTGGAGATGGTCAGTGTGGAGGTGGTCAGTGTGGAGATGGTCAGTGTGGAGATGGTCAGTGTGGAGGTGGTCAGTGTGGAGATGGTCAGAGTGGAGATGGTCAGTGTGGAGGTGGTCAGAGTGGAGATGGTCAGAGTGGAGGTGGTCAGAGTGGAGGTGGTCAGTGTGGTCAGTGTGGAGATGGTCAGAGTGGAGGCGGTCAGTGTGGTCAGTGTGGAGATGGTCAGAGTGGAGGCGGTCAGTGTGGGTGGGGCTAAACTGCTGTAGGCTGAATGGGAGGGGCTAAACTGCTGTAGGCTGAATGGGTCAGCTGATGACAGTGACATCTTAATAAGGATGGTGAGGGTTGGCACACTGCTGTTTACACTAGGTGTGAGAATCATGCATTAAGGTATGATGATGAGTGTGTGTGTGTGTTTGTGTGTGTGTGTGTGTGTGTGGGAGGGGTTACAGAGCAGACCTCACTGCAGGCTCTGTACAAACACATTATGCAGAGCTGAAATGCCACAGTAAGGCTTAACCCACATTCAGCCTCAGGCTAACAGCTACACACACGCATACTGAACAACCCAGCTGAAACAACAACCACACTACAGCACACACACTCCTACATACACACCTACACCCACAGTCACGTGAGCTTAGCACACCCCATGAACCCCTCTGTCTGTCTGATCATATTTAAACATCTGCAGGTCTGATCTTCATGTGATCTTCACTGAGAGATGGAGGTGATCTGACTAAACTCATCACCTGAAGAAACGTCTTTAATCATCATTTATAAAATAGAATTAATAGAAATATCATTTTTAATTTTTATTACTGATTTACTGATTTAAACCTCAGACGTTTAGTCTGGTCTGATCTTGATGGTTGAAGTGAGGGGTGAAGAAGATCACCATGGTCAGATCCAGAGAGCTCTCTGAGGCCTTCAGAAAGAAGGGTGGAGATGCAGAGGAGTCTGGGAAAGGAGTTTAAACAGATCTCAGAACAGTTAGAGATCAGCCGCTGTTCCACCGTCCACTAAATCATCTACAAGAGGAACAGCTGACCAACATGACCACAATCAGACCGTCCTACCAAGATCAGCCCAACAGCAGATCCTCAGGATGACTAAAGAAGACTCCAACAGTCCTTAAATATCATCACAGGATCTACAGGTAGCTCTCACTCACTAGTATAAGAATCAGGTTCTCTTCATTAGACCATACACTCTTCATCCTGACCCCTACAGACCATACACTCTTCATCCTGACCCCTACAGACCATACACTCTTCATCTCAACCCCTACAGACCATACACTCTTCATCCTGACCCCTACAGACCATACACTCTTCATCCTGACCCCTACAGACCATACACTCTTCATCTCAACCCCTACAGACCATACACTCTTCATCCTGACCCCTACAGACCATACACTCTTCATCCCGACCCCTACAGACCATACACTCTTCATCCTGACCCCTACAGACCATACACTCTTCATCCCAAACCCTACAGACCATACACTCTTCATCCTGACTCCTACAGACCATACACTCTTCATCCCGACCCCTACAGACCATACACTCTTCATCCCGACCCCTACAGACCATACACTCTTCACCCGACCCCTACAGTTTGTGGACACCCATTCTATTGAATGCACTCAGTTACTGTAAGTTGCAACCATTGCAAATGCACACACACAGCTTGTCTAGTCCCTGTAGAGAAGAAGTACTGCCAATAGAATAGGACCCTCTGGAGCAGATCAACATCATGACCCTATTGGCTACATGCTGCCTAATAATGCCAGGCGTGGGCTAGAGGGGTATAAAGCCCCCCAGCATTGAGGAGCTGTGGAGCAGTGGAGGAACTGTGTTCTCTGGAATGATGGTGGAGGAGCTCCATCCAGTACTTTTAGATGGGATGAGTTGGAGATGATGAGGTGGAGTGGTGATGATTATCCAACATCGTTTTTAATACCCCTGATTAGCAACAATTATTAATATTATTACTATTGTTATTATTATTTCAGTACTGGTATTGAACAGCTTTAATGACTGATATTTCTGCTAGTTTGGCTTTGACGTGGTGTGATGTGGTTTCAGCAGTGGGAGTCTGGGCAGTGCTGATTAAGCTGCTGTATAAAACACAGTGTTATTTAAAGCTGTGAACACATCTCCCACAAGCAGGAGCCACAATAACACAGCGAAGAAGAAGAAGAAAGTTCATTGTCAGATAGAGATAGGGGTGGAGGGGAGGAGGAGGGGAGGAGGGGGGTGGAGGGGAGGAGGAGGGGAGGAGGTGACGGGAGGAGGAGCTTTGATTGGCGTTGTTAATTTACAGCTTCCTGGAGTCGATAAAGTGAGAACTAAACTCTGCCTAAGCGAATTTATAACTTTTTTTCTCCATGGCAACATCTTCCACAACACACACACACATACACACACACACACACACACTCTGACTGAGTTTATTCAAAGTTAATAGGCTTTATAATCCTGTATCAGCTCCACTTCAAACCATCATCCTGTATGAGCTCCACCTTAAATCATCATCCTGTATCAGCTCCACTTCAAACCATCATCCTGTATGAGCTCCACCTTAAATCATCATCCTGTATCAGCTCCACTTCAAACCATCATCCTGTATCAGCTCCACTTCAAACCATCATCCTGTATCAGCTCCACTTCAAACCATCATCCTGTATCAGCTCCACTTCAAACCATCATCCTGTATGAGCTCCACCTTAAATCATCATCCTGTATCAGCTCCACTTCAAACCATCATCCTGTATGAGCTCCACCTTAAATCATCATCCTGTATCAGCTCCACTTCAAACCATCATCCTGTATCAGCTCCACTTCAAACCATCATCCTGTATCAGCTCCACCTTAAACCATCATCCTGTATCAGCTCCACTTCAAACCATCATCCTGTATCAGCTCCACCTTAAATCATCATCCTGTATCAGCTCCACCTTAAACCATCATCCTGTATCAGCTCCACCTTAAATCATCATCCTGTATCAGCTCCACTTCAAACCATCATCCTGTACCAGCTCCACTTCAAACCATCATCCTGTATGAGCTCCACCTTAAATCATCATCCTGTATCAGCTCCACTTCAAACCATCATCCTGTATGAGCTCCACCTTAAATCATCATCCTGTAACAGCTCCACTTCAAACCATCATCCTGTATCAGCTCCACTTCAAACCATCATCCTGTATCAGCTCCACTTCAAACCATCATCCTGTATCAGCTCCACTTCAAACCATCATCCTGTATCAGCTCCACCTTAAATCATCATCCTGTATCAGCTCCACTTCAAACCATCATCCTGTATCAGCTCCACCTTAAACCATCATCCTGTATCAGCTCCACTTCAAACCATCATCCTGTATGAGCTCCACCTTAAATCATCATCCTGTATCAGCTCCACTTCAAACCATCATCCTGTATGAGCTCCACCTTAAATCATCATCCTGTATCAGCTCCACTTCAAACCATCATCCTGTATCAGCTCCACTTCAAACCATCATCCTGTATCAGCTCCACCTTAAACCATCATCCTGTATCAGCTCCACTTCAAACCATCATCCTGTATCAGCTCCACCTTAAACCATCATCCTGTATCAGCTCCACTTCAAACCATCATCCTGTATCAGCTCCACCTTAAACCATCATCCTGTATCAGCTCCACCTTAAATCATCATCCTGTATCAGCTCCACTTCAAACCATCATCCTGTATCAGCTTCACCTTAAACCATCATCCTGTATCAGCTCCACTTCAAACCATCATCCTGTATCAGCTCCACCTTAAACCATCATCCTGTATCAGCTCCACTTCAAACCATCATCCTGTATCAGCTCCACTTCAAACCATCATCCTGTATCAGCTCCACCTTAAACCATCATCCTGTATCAGCTCCACTTCAAACCATCATCCTGTATCAGCTGCACCTTAAATCATCATCCTGTATCAGCTCCACCTTAAATCATCATCCTGTATCAGCTCCACTTCAAACCATCATCCTGTATCAGCTCCACCTTAAATCATCAACCTGTATCAGCTCCACCTTAAATCATCATCCTGTATCAGCTCCACCTTAAATCATCATCCTGTATCAGCTCCACTTCAAACCATCATCCTGTATCAGCTCCACCTTAAATCATCAACCTGTATCAGCTCCACCTTAAACCATCATCCTGTATCAGCTCCACCTTAAATCATCACCCTGTATCAGCTCCACCTAAAATCATCATCCTGTATCAGCTCCACCTTAAATCATCATTCTGTATCAGCTCCACCTTAAACCATCAACCTGTATCAGCCCCACCTTAAACCATCATTCTGTATCAGCTCCACCTTAAACCATCATCCTGTATCAGCTCCACCTTAAATCATCATCCTGTACCAGTTCCACCTTAAACCATCATCCTGTATCAGCTCCACCTTAAACCATCATCCTGTCCCAGTTCCACCTCAAACCATCATCCTGTATCAGCTCCACCTTAAACCATCATCCTGTATCAGCTCCACCTTAAACCATCAACCTGTATCAGCTCCACCTTAAATCATCATTCTGTATCAGCTCCACCTTAAACAATCATTCTGTATCAGCTCCACCTTAAACCATCATCCTGTATCAGCTCCACCTTAAACCATCATCCTGTATCAGCTCCACCTTAAATCATCATCCTGTACCAGTTCCACCTTAAATCATCATCCTGTATCAGCTCCACCTTAAACCATCATCCTGTGTCAGTTCCACCTTAAATCATCATCCTGTATCAGCTCCACCTTAAATCAGCAGCTTCAGGATCATGCTGATGCTCCACTGACTGGAACAGGGAGAAGGGCGTCTCCATCATTCCCACTCCGGGCCGGAGCGCTGCTGCTGCTACTGCACTATGGAGGTTTGGTGGTGGAGCTGCAGGAGGAGAACCTCTCTCCAGAACTGCTGTGTAACGCTGCAGAACCCATAGAGTCACATTAGTGTAGAATCCTGTAGTGTTACTCTACCACCTCCGCCCACATGCTACTGTCCATGAGGGGGCGCTCAAAGCACAGTGGAGTAAAAGTGAATTACACTCCTCACCTGTAGGGGGAGCATTGGGACAGAAAATAGCATTTGTCACTTTATACTGCTTTCAGCCCCTACGTGGTCAGCCCTCCTGTGACTGTTTTACACAGCCATGCTTCACCTGTATTTTGTCAACACCCCAACTCCACACTTCAGGACTTTGATCAGACTTAAGATTTCCACATAGCAACAGACTTCCCATGGGAAAAAATGTGGTGCCAACGTTTGTGCACCCTTCTGATGTTACAATGATTCAAATACACCAGTAACAACCACAAAGGGGTACCACAACAACCACTTAGCAACACTACATCAGCCTTCTAGGATTGGGTTACCGTAGCACCTACCTAGCAACTCCTGGGATACCATGACAACCAACAAGCACCACCATACCAACAACCCAGCAACACACTAGTAACAACCAGAAACATCATATGCACCACCCTGATAACACCAACGCGACCTCCTGGGATACCACGGCAACCACCCAGCAACACTATAGCATCCACTTAGCAACACCATAGTAAGCATAGAACAACGTCATAGCAACGACCCAGGAAAAACTATTCACCCTAATGACCTCCACATAGCAACACCATAGCAACTCCCTAGAAGTGGGAACCACTAAAGCCATGCAGCGGTTCTACACTTCCCTTAGGAGATGCACTTGTCTACTTTTCTATGTCTGTGTTCCGTTAAATATCTAGAACCGGTCATTTATTTCCACCTTCCAGGATATCGTTTTTTGCAGAGAGAACAACAAGCCAGCAGAAAGTGTTTAACTCCACACCTCTCACCATTCTTCAAAACATATGATTTCATACAAGGGCAGGAGGGGTTCTATCTGCCGCTGGGAGAAGCACTAAGCGCTCAGGTGGGACGCGAGATCGGAGTCTCTTTAACAGATTGTGGATCGGGCCGAGCAGGACGAGCGAGCAGATAGAGAGTAAAGGGAGCTCAGAGAGTGACGGGCTGCAAATCTGCATCATTACAGCAGAGCCTCAGCAAGGGCAGCCACGCCCACCTCCCCCAAATCACCCCACCCCTTCCCCAACACTTTATTCCCCTCCTGTCAGCCGGCCCGCACCTCTGTAGCTCCACAAACACACCAGCTACAGATAAGCAGCACACACACACACACACACACACACACACACACACAAACACACACACACACAGACTCGGACACACACCTCCACATCACACACGTCTCAGCCTGGCCACGCCTGCGGAGATGTAATTCACTTATCAGGACACAGAAAGCAGCCGTCTTTCTCTTTTCTCTCTCTGGATCAGCTCAGTGTGACACTGCACACACACACACACACACACACACACACACACACACACACTACTGTCTGCAGATAACACTGACTTCATGTGTCCGTAAATGGGTTTCCATTTCACTTTCTCAGCTCAGCGGAGCTCAACCACCTAAATATCCCCGCGCTCATCGAGCTCAGCTACATAAAGAGCAATGTGGGATCAGAAGATAAGTTTAGAGAGAGAGAGAGAGAGAGAGAGAGAGGGGGGGGGGGCTTTACAGAGAAGAATACGAGAGTTATCCTCTATAACCCTCAACTTATTATTTTCTATATATATAACATTTACTTTACTCTCCAAAACTGAACTGCAGAACCTGAAGCTTCACAGTTCTCCACCCTGTCTGAACAAATCTCCAACACTATCTCTTGCTCCTGGGCTCCCCCTACAGGTGCAGAGTGTCACTGACTTTTACTCCACTGCAGTAAATACAAATCAGGCCTTGAGCGCCCCCTCATGGAAAGCTGTACACATGCATTTGTGGACAGTGTGAGAGCTGCAGAAGCTTGATCTGAAGGTGGAGCAGCATGTGGGCGGAGGTGGTAGAGTAACACTACAGGATTTTACACTAATGTGACTCTATGGGTTCTGCAGCGTTACACAGCAGTTCTGGAGAGAGGTTCTCCTCCTGCAGCTCCACCACCAAACCTTCATAGTGCAGTAGCAGCAGCAGCGCTCCGGCCCGGAGTGGGAATGACGGAGACGCCCTTCTCCATGTTCCAGACAGTGGAGCATCAGCATGATCCTGAAGCTGCTGGTTTAAGGTGGAGCTGATACAGGATGATGGTTTAAGGTGGAGCTGATACAGGATGATGGTTTAAGGTGGAGCTGATAGAGGATAATGATTTAAGGTGGAGCTGATAGAGGATAATGATTTAAGGTGGAGCTGATACAGGATAATGTATTAGGGTGGAACTGATATAGGATGATGATTTAAGGTGGAGCTGATACAGGATGATGTATTAGGGTGGAACTGATATAGGATGATGATTTAAGGTGGAGCTGATACAGGATGATGGTTTAAGGTGGAACTGATATAGGATGATGATTTAAGGTGGAGCTGATACAGGATGATGATTTAAGGTGGAGCTGATACAGGATGGTGGATTAAGGTGGAGCTCATACAGGATGATGGTTTAAGGTGGAGTTGATACAGGATGTTGGTTTAAGGTGGAGTTGATACAGGATGGTGGATTAAGGTGGAGCTGATACAGGATGCTGGTTTAAGGTGGAGCTGATACAGGATGGTGGATTAAGGTGGAGCTGATACAGGATGCTGGTTTAAGATGGAGCTGATACAGGATGCTGGTTTAAGGTGGCGCTGATACAGGATGGTGGATTAAGGTGGAGCTGATACAGGATGCTGGTTTAAGGTGGAGCTGATACAGGATGATGATTTAAGGTGAAGCTGATACAGGATGGTGGATTAAGGTGGAGATGATACAGGATGATGGTTTAAGGTGAAGCTGATACAGGATGGTGGATTAAGGTGGAGATGATACAGGATGCTGGTTTAAGGTGGCGCTGATACAGGATGGTGGATTAAGGTGGAGATGATACAGGATGCTGGTTTAAGGTGGAGCTGATACAGGATGGTGGATTAAGGTGGAGCTGATACAGGATGATGGTTTAAATTTAAAATGTTACTAGTGTGCTGTGTTTAAGGTCTCCATGAAGGGAAATTAAAGTTCAAATCACCTGCTTTCACCTGTCCTTAAAAGATCTCTACTCACACCCTCCTTGCTGCTTTTAGATGCCGACATTTCCCCTTTTCCCTCCTTCCTCCCCACCACCACCACCAGTTTGGGATTCCCTTTGGTTGCACAGGGGGTTGGCTTCACCCCTGCCTTCCATGTACGGCGGATTAGCAAGGGTCCTGACGTTACTAGACCTATGCCAATGACGGAGCCTACGACAAAGTATTATCTATCATCAACAGTTTCTACTATCAGAATGATGCCTCTGGAGTCTCAGGGTTCAACTGCATCACCCTCTCCTCATTAAAATAAAGGGCTTTGATGTAAAATGTAAATATTGTTCAAGTTTAAATTAAACAATATTTTGCCGTGAGGAAGATGTGATTGCTTTCAGCCCCACGAGAGCGAGAGCATCAGTGAAGTATGGTTCTGATGTTGGATCATTCGTTCTGCTTTAAACTCATCCCAAAGGTATTGGATGGCACTGCATCAGCGCTGGGGGTGTATACTCCTCTAGCCCACGCTCAGCATTGGGAATGGTGAGCTTAGGGTCATGTGATCACCATTTCTTTTTCTTACTTTCCTCGAAGCCCAGAGAACTCTATGCCCCAAAAGCAAATCATATTGTTCCAGTGAATGAATTTACGCCTGTATATGGAAACATATGCGTAGTTGTGATGTCACACGTATGTCAAATTAAAAAACACTATCTTTGCAGAATTCATGTATAAACTTCAGCTCCAACTGAAAACTAAAAATCTAGTTGTCCATGACATGAGCCCTTTAATGTGAGAGCAGGGTATGCCTGTGTGGTGGCTGGGTTAAGAAGGGGTTAATACAGTGCAGGAGGAGAAGGAGAAGTGGAAAGGGCATATCCACTGTAGCCGGGGAGTTACGGGTTAAGGAAGAGCTTGAGCGGAGTTGAGTCTCTCTCCAAATCTCTCCCAAATGACGGATTTGAAGCTGCAGTGTGGTGGTGAAATCCCCTGACAGCTCGCAGGTGGGGCTTAGTGGGGGGACTTTACTCTCGCCAAGCAGGAGAGCAGGATCTGAGTCCAAATCCACTGCAGGCAGAACAGGGAGGCACAAAAAACCTCCAAAAAACAACAAAACAACAGAGTGAGCAGAGCAAAGTCACACCACCGCATCCTCACCTTCAGCAGTGGTCTGTTCATACAGTCCCAATGACGAGCCCAATGACGAGCCCAATGACAGGCAAAATCCAATGATAAATCTGATGGTTGAGCCCGATGATGAGCTCAATGACAAACCCAATAACGAGCCTGATGACGAAACAAATTACAAACCCAATAACAAGCACGATGAGCCTGTTTACTAGCCCAATAACAAGCAAAATCCAACGCTGAGCAAAATCCAATGACAAATCTGATGGTTGAGCCCGATGATGAACTCAATGACAAACCCAATAATGAGCCTGATGACGAGCCTGATGACGAGCCTGATGACGAGTCCGATGACGAAACTGATTGCAAACTCAGTGACAAGCCCAGCGACGAGCCCAATGACAAGCCCAGCGACGAGCCCAATGACAAGCCCAGCGACGAGCCCAATGACGAGCCCAGCGACGAGCCCAATGACGAGCCCAGCGACGAGCCCAATGACAAGCCCAGCGACGAGCCCAATGACGAGCCCAGCGACGAGCCCAATGACGAGCCCAGCGACGAGCCCAATGACGAGCCCAGCGACGAGCCCAATGACGAGCCCAGCGACGAGCCCAATGACAAGCCCAGCGACGAGTCCGTCAAATAAGCCCAGCGAACGAGCCCAGGGAGAAGTCTGATGGTTGAGCCCGATGATGAGCTCAATTACAACCCCAATATCAAACCTGATGACAAGACCAGTGACAGATCCTTTTGTTTAATGTAGTCATTTGCTTTTAAGACTGATTTATGTAAATTAGCTCTTTTCTAAAGCATCGTTTTAGTTGTAAGTACTTTGGTGAATGAGTTAGACTAGTGTTAGACTAAACAGTTAAAGACAAAGACATCAATACAGCGCCACCTCCAGGATGTTTAAGATTTAACAGAAGGAATCAACTTCTGGATCAGCTTCATACACTCAAAATTTCTTCATTCATAACTAATTAGTGTAAACTGCTATTATTCATTTTATTACAGAGCGACTTTTCTAATGCAGGCTTTCATTAAAAATAATAAGCCTTTACTAACGAAGCAAACTTCACACAGGCCTCATCTGATCAACTGCATTCAGGGTAAGGGGGGGGGGGTGCTGGGGAAATGAGATTTTTCAAACTGTTCCTTTAATAAAGCTCTCTAAACATCTCTAAATCCTCTCAGCAAACAAACACATCAAAATGAAAAATAACAAGCGACGCGCAGTTCAGCGCACTATTAGATCTATAACCTCATTTTACTTCCTCCCTCAAGGAAAGAACTTAAATGCAAAGCTCTCTACCTGGTGTGTGTGTGTGTGTGTGTGTGTGTGTACTTAGAGAAAACTATACTACCGCAGCAACAGCTCTGTAGATGTACCGTTTTTTAGGCCAATACGAACACGCTACATCCTTTTTAGGCCCTGCCCTCACGTGTCCAGATATTTTTGAAAAGGTAGGTTTTTCTGTCCAGCAGCGTTTCTAAAAACCTCTCCTTCCACATAAGAACACAAACACAGCCCCAGCGCGATCATACCAGCCCAGCAGGGGGCGCTAAAACCTTAATACAGTGCCAATCTGAAGCTCCACCCTAAAGAGTACTTAAAAACCTCCACCTTGGAGAGAAGTCTCAAAAACCTTAGCTCTGGAGAGCATTTTCAAACACCTCCACCCTTAAAATCGTTCTCAGAAATCTCCACCCTTGAGTCTTCTCAGTAATGTCTAACCTGCAGAGCACTCTCGAACACCTTGACCCTGAAGAGTGTTCTTAAAAACCTCCACCATTGAAAGCTGTCTCAAAAACCTCCACCCTGGAGAACACTCTCAAAAACCTTCACCCTGGAGAACATTCTCAAAAACCTTCACCCTGGAAAGCATTCTCAAAAACCTCCACCCTGTAAACCATTTTCAACAACCTCCACCCTGGAAACTATTTTCAACAACCTCCACCCTGGAGTGTTCTCAAAAAAGTCTAACCTGGAAAGCATTCTTAACAACCTCCACCTTTGAAAGCAGTGTCAAAAACCTCCACCCTGGAAAACATTCTCAAAAACCTCCACCCTGGAAACTATTTTCAACAACCTCCACCCTGGAGTGTTCTCAAAAAAAGTCTAACCTGCATTCACCCTTGAGAGCATTCTCAAAAACCTCCACCCTTGAAATCGTTCTCAGAAATCTCCACCCTTGAGTCTTCTCAGTAATGTCTAACCTGCAGAGCACTCTCGAACACCTTGACCCTGAAGAGTGTTCTTAAAAACCTCCACCCTTGAAAGCAGTCTCAAAAACCTCCACCCTGGAGAACATTCTCAAAAACCTTCACCCTGGAGAACATTCTCAAAAACCTTCACCCTGTAAACCATTTTCAACAACCTCCACCCTGGAGTGTTCTCAAAAAAAGTCTAACCTGCATTCACCCTTGAGAGCATTCTCAAAAACCTCCACCCTTGAAAGTAGTCTAAAAACCTACACCCTTAAAAGCTGTCTCAAAAACCTCCACCCTGTAAAGCATTTTCAACAACCTCCACCCTGGAGTGTTTTCAAAAAAGTCTAACCTGGAGAACATTCTCAAAAGCCTCCACCCTGGAGAGCATTCTCAAAAACCTCCACCCTTGAAAGTAGTCTAAAAAACCTACACCCTTAAAAGCTGTCTCAAAAACTTCCACCCTGTAAAGCATTTTCAACAACCTCCACCCTGGAGTGTTTTGAAAAAAGTCTAACCTGGAGAACATTCTCAAAAGCCTCCACCCTGGAGAGCATTCTCAAAAGCCTCCACCCTGGAGAGCATTCTCAACAACCCCTAGCATTTAAAAGCCCTGTCCTTGTGCAGAGGGGAATCTATGATTTGAAATATCCAGACAGGTTTGGATGAAGTCTGACGTTACAGATCCATCCAGCAGCCGAGCTTTTCTCCACCATTCCCACTTAATTAAGTGATCAGTCTGCCAGCACGCCATTAACAGAATCACACAAGCGCCAATCCCCTAATTCTCAGCCTGAAGGCACGCAGCGCTGGATTCTGTCACTTCCACTGGGCTCAGATTCTACAGAGACCAGCAGCGTGACAGCTATTAAAATGGATCTAGACAGATAGAGAGTGAGAGAGTGTGAGCCGTGCTGGATTAACCCTTGCGGTGTTAAATGAGGGGAAATGAACGACCCCAGCGCCGCGGGCCTGTACCGCCTGTGTGCCTGTCCTCCTTTCCTCCGTGTTGTGAAGCGTTGCTGTGATGGTGATGTAGGAAATGAAAGCAATCTGCTCTGGATCACAGAATCTGACCTGGATTTGATTCCCCCTGCTTCTCTCGGTGGATGCTGCAGTGTTTTTTTGGGTTTATTATTTTTTTTGGAGCAAGTGAGCTCAACTTCAAACTGTCAAAACAGCGACGTCACCCCAGGAGCCGAACCACGGAGCGCTCAGTTCTGCTGTTATTCCTAAATCTGAGGCTAGCAGAGTGGAAACGGCACGGAAACAAAGCAGCCCATAAAATCCCTCCGACTTCACTCGCTTAAACACATAATCAGCTAGGCAGGGAGATGAGCTCGAGATTTACACTTAAAGGGCCCAGATCACCATATTCCCTCTGCTTCAAACCAAAGAGCCATCCACACGCAGCAGTTTAGCCCCGCCCATTCAGCCTACAGCAGTTTAGCCCCTCCCATTCAGCCTACAGCAGTAGGTCCTTAACTCCTTCTTAGGTGTATGTTAGGGTGTCAGATGTGTGCAATATGTGGTTCTGATATTCAGACAAACCTGAAGGTCTGCTTTACCTGAATCAGGTGTGTTAGTTTAGAGGTGGAGCTAAACTCTGCATGGTGATAGACCTCCAGGGTCAGGATTGAGCACCTGTAGGTGTAGTTTAGCTTTATGAAGAGTTTATTGGGAATTGATTGGGTTATTAATAACATACAGCAGGTAATAAGCACTTTGCCCAATGCTGAGATAAAGACTATACGAGTATTAGTAAAGAGCTCTGAATGCTTAAATCACCTTGATATTGATTAATAAAGTACACCAACCAGTTAATTAACAGCTTCTTATGATAAGGCCGTTGTAACATCCACCTTAAAGAAAGCTGATGTAGCTAATAAACAAAGTAAAAACAGGAAAAGGTTATGTACACCTATTAGCATGGCACTAACAGCAGGCCCAAACCATCACACTCTCTCCTCAAACCATGTGGAGGTGTTCAGTCATTTCTAATAGACTTCATTATGTGGTTCCTGACACAGTATGACTCACTGTTATCTAGAACATACACTAAAGTTGTCTGTACGTCAGTCCGTGTTTACAGTGAAGAGCCTCTAGCACACCCTGGCTGACTGACTCTATTTGGGGCAGGGAGAAGTGTGTAAATGAGGTTTTCTGTTGGTTTAAAGAACCGATGAGGGATTTACACACTGCAGGGTAACAGCAGCGTCGCTGAAATTGAACTACATGAGCTGGAAAGTCCGAGCACTCACGGGGTTTAGGTGAGAATTGTGAGCGCTAACGCTTCTGCGGAAGGTAAGGAGAGTGAGAAGCTGAGCTAATAGTCCAGCAGAACAGAGACTTCATCCAGGATGGAACTGTCAGACACCGGCAGACGCTCTGACAAACTGTGAAGAGCTTCATCTGACTCGAGATGACAACCAATATCCATCGCTTTCTGTAATACAACCAGCCCATATCATCCAGACTGTGCTGTAATATACAGAAACTGCCTCCAGCTGTGCGTCTGGTGATCTCGCCCACTCCCCCTGCAGGCTGATGAATACACTGAAGAGCCGGGGTAGATTTAAGGCTGTATAATGACAGAACTCTGAAAAACGCATTCAGTGGCATGCCATTACTGTATAGAGACCTGTAGAGGGCAGCAGTGAGTAGTGTTTGTTTATTTGAGCTCACACCTAAAACCCGGGACGCCACCTGATTACTTTTCCTGCTAATAAAGGGTGCGTCCCAATTACGTACTAATTAGTAACTCTGCTTTGAGTATGTGGTCTAGAGAAGCGTGTGAAAGTCGAGTACATTAAACATCTAACATACGACCCAATGTAAGTGCTATTGTCCCACAATGCAATGCACATCTGGCAGACAATGATAAAAGTGAAGTGGCGACAGCGGCAAAAGCACAATGTATGTTGGCATAGCAACACTTCATCACTTCCTGTTAGTACAGAAACCGATTTGTTTATATTGTTTATATTGTAACTAACCTGCCAAACCCACACCATTAAGATTAGTGTGTAGAAATACACTATATGTCCAAATGTTTGTGGACACCCCTTCTAATGAAGGCATTCAGCTACTTTAAGCTGCACCCATTGGTGACACAGATGTGCAAATGCACACACAGCTTGTCTAGTCCCTGTAGAGAAGAAGTACTGCCAATAGAATAGGACTCTCTGGAGCAGATCAACATCATGACCCTATTGGCTCCATGCTGCCTAATAATGCCAGACATGGGCTAGAGGGGTATAAAGCCCCCCAGCATTGAGGAGCTGTGGAGCAGTGGAAGAGCTGTGTTCTCTGGAATGATGGTGGAGCTCTATTGGGGGTGAGGTGTGGTGGTGATCATTAAACATCCTGACCTCACTAATGTAGCTTGTAGCTGAATGCAATCAAATCCTCACAGAAATTGCACAGAAATTTTTCCAGACGAAAAAAACAACAACAACGTTTCCGGTCTTGAGTTTTATCCACAAAAGTTGAGCTAAAAAGTTTTGCTGATGTTCATTAAAAATTACAGTCAATTTCCGTTTCCATAGCGACATCCGCAAACTGCTTGAAGCCTAGAAACTTGTATTGATGGCAATGCTTTACGGAGAGCTGCACACCTTTCTGGAGATCTTCTCTGGGACAATAGCTGTTGGTGAAAGCGGCATTGTAATAAGACTGAATGACCATTTATGTCAAATTATAACGTTTATATAAGAGTGAAGGAGAGCAATTTCGATTTTTAGGTATAATTTTCCTCTAATTCTGAAAGGTTACACTAAAATGGTCCTTCTATCAGAACGCACTGGAGCTCAATCCTGCTCAACACATGACTGACAGTCACCTAATTGAGCAGCTAATTGCTTCAGGTCCCTGCCATCTAATTGCCAATCGAGCATCTAAGCTCCTCTGTGAAAAGCAAAGCTAAGAGTGCCGCCCGACTCCGCAGGTACGACCTGCCGCCAAGTGCCGTTATTAAAGCGCAGAGAGGGTCTTTTCACTCCAATCAGGAAACAATAAATCTGGAGGAGGCCATCTAACCTCCACAAGCTGAGGCACATCTGCTCGCAACCTAATTTGTGGATGGAGGTCTTTTTCTCCGGAGCGTGTGAGCGAACGAGGATAAATCACTCTCTCTATTGCAATAAAGGGAAAGGCTTCAGCGGGTTTTAAATAGGGAAATGTGCTGGGTTTGTGTAGAGCCGAGCGGGCTCACTCATCATCGCTAGTAAGGCCATTGAGAGAGAACATAGAAAGCTGTGAAAGCTCCACAATGAGCCGCTCTCTGCACATTATTACACCTGCGGTTGCACCCATGCTAGGCTATTCACCACAGCCTCAATGCAGTGTTTGGGCAAAAGAGAGACAGGCAGAAAGGACGGGAAAGGGGAGAGAGGAGAATGTGTGTCACACAGAGGTAAGAAAGACTCTTTCCTGGCCCTCTTTTTCACCTGAAGAAAAGGTCTGAACGCTCCAGCTGCGCTTTCGTCAGGGGAATTTGAAGACCCCTGCCATCAGCAGACGCAGCTATGGCCAAAAGTGCAGCAGCTGCTGAGTCAGACGGGGTGAGTGACATCCCTTAAGTGGAGGCTGGGAGAGAGAGAGCTTTTAGACTGCGAGAGTCAGAGAGGACAGTGCAGGACGATGTACAGCCAGCCGCTCAGAAAGTACCTTCCCTCAGAAACTCACCTTATTCACACAGAAGCCGTCTTGCTTATAACATCACACAGGGTGGGAATAGTGATTAGTCCAGACTTTCCTTAAACCTCTTTGGGATGAGTCAGAGTGATGTAGCTCTATTAAACCTCTATGGGAGGAGTCGGAGTGATGTAGCTCTATTAAACCTCTATGGGAGGAGTCGGAGTGATGTAGCTCTATTAAACCTCTTTGGGAGGAGTCAGAGTGATGTAGCTCTATTAAACCTCTTTGGGAGGAGTCGGAGTGATGTAGCTCTATTAAACCTCTTTGGGAGGAGTCGGAGTGATGTAGCTCTATTAAACCTCTTTGGGAGGAGTCGGAGTGATGTAGCTCTATTAAACCTCTTTGGGAGGAGTCAGAGTGATGTAGCTCTATTAAACCTCTATGGGAGGAGTCGGAGTGATGTAGCTCTATTAAACCTCTATGGGAAGAGTCGGAGTGATGTAGCTCTATTAAACCTCTATGGGAGGAGTCGGAGTGATGTAGCTCTATTAAACCTCTATGGGAGGAGTCGGAGTGATGTAGCTCTATTAAACCTCTATGGGAGGAGTTGGAGTGATGTAGCTCTATTAAACCTCTATGGGAGGAGTTGGAGTGATGTAGCTCTATTAAACCTCTATGGGAGGAGTCGGAGTGATGTAGCTCTATTAAACCTCTATGGGAGGAGTTGGAGTGATGTAGCTCTATTAAACCTCTATGGGAGGAGTGGGAGTGATGTAGCTCTATTAAACCTCTATGGGAGGAGTTGGAGTGATGTAGCTCTATTAAACCTCTATGGGAGGAGTTGGAGTGATGTAGCTCTATTAAACCTCTATGGGAGGAGTTGGAGTGATGTAGCTCTATTAAACCTCTATGGGAGGAGTTGGAGTGATGTAGCTCTATTAAACCTCTATGGGAGGAGTTGGAGTGATGTAGCTGGAGGATGTAACTTCAGTAAGAGGGCATATCTTTACTAATAGCCTTAAATTAGAAAGAAACAAGTAAGGGTCTGGATACATTTGGACATACAATATAGATTCAAGTGAACACTGTGTGTTTAGCTTATATATGTGTGTGTATGTGTGTGTGTGTGTGTGTGTGGGGGGGGGGGGGGGGTGCAGCACTGATGCCTGGCCTCAACTAGGAAAAATATGTTCCACAGTCCATGTCTGGAGGGGAAAATGCCGCTGCAGTGCCGGAGGGCCGTGATGTTCAGTGACGCACCTGATCCATTTATAGCAGCTGAGTCCTGCTGCAGCACTGCAGGCAAAGACAGAAACTCTGCTCCTCCACCACAGGCCAAACCCACAGCAGCGAGCAGGGACTTTTAAAGGGCCAATATCATGGAGAACTGTGTTTAGGTCTTTTGTCTCTTCCTCTGGTTTTTGTGTGCTTATGTAAATATTATTAAAGTTTAAAAATGACTGATTCGCTCCCCAGGCCTTCCAGCCCACATATTAAAACTAAGCTATGAAAACATCTTGGACAAGCCTGAAGTCTTGAACATCTCTGAGACGAGTTAGAGCAATGGAGATCAACTCAACACCTTTATAATAAATCGGATAAATCGGAGTCATGGAGTTCAGACACTCAGGGGAAGTTCGTTCCACCACTTCGGTGCAGGACAGTAAAAAGTCTGGACGCTCGTCTTCCGTGGATCTTAAAGGATGGCGGGTCGAGCCGAGCCGTACTTGAAGCTGGAAGGGCTCTTGGTGCAGATCAGCTTTTGACCATCGCCATCAAGTATGGAGGGGTCTTGTCTTTGTAGGCCAGAGTCAGGGGTCTGAATCTGATGAGGGCAGCAGCTACAGGAAGCCAGTGAAGAGAACGCAGCAGTGGAGGAGGAGCTGAACATGGCTGAATTTAGGGACATTGAAGACGACCCGACCCGCTGTGTTCTGGATGGTCTGATGGTGAGCAGAGGAAGACCAGCCAGAAGAGAGCTGCAGTGGTCAAGTCTTGAAGTGAGGATAGATTGAACGAGCACCTGGGCGACTCTCTAGAGAGGAAGGGTGGAGTTCTCCGGATGTTGTACAGGAGAAATCTGCAGGACCGAGTCAGAATGAGCTGAAGTGCTGATGCTCCATGAGTTGGAGTGATGGAGAGACATTCAATATGGTGTATTTTGAGCTTAGCGGGAGCGTTAACGCTCTTCTGAACACCTTTGGCTTGAATTAGACAAATGAAGTTCCACTGAACACCTTTAGGATGAGCTGGACTGATGAGTAGGTCATCCAGGTTACATGGAAACATCCTGTTTTATGAATCTCACCCTGCGGAGTAAAACACAGAGCAGCAGAGGGAAGCTGGGAAAAGGCTGTTCTTCACTCTCAGGATTCCAACTCCACAGAAACAAACTGCTGTCTATCAGCGAAACTGGGGCAGCACCGCGAGATGATAAGGCGGGTCTACGCGTCTCTCTGAAGTCTCTTCCAGCATCTAGCCCACTTTTGCTTTGGAGTAATTACGAGATTGCGAGGTTAATTACAGCCTGTCTGCTGAAAGGAACACTGCTTTGGTGTGCAGCAGGCCAGAAGAGAAGGGTAAGGCTCAGACGGAGAGCGAACGGAGGTTTCTCCTCTGTCCCAGGGGCTTACACTAGCCCGCTAATTCCTAATTCCACACTACAGACTTCACTGAGCAGAGAAATTAAAGCGGGAGCGCTCGCACACTGTGGATTCCGGGGCGTCGCGAATCAACATGCGAGACAGAATGAATCGTACATCACCTCAAAGGCATGGCTGGAGTTTTCCTTTTCCTCACTGCTGGTTTCCACAGCAACAAATCTAAGCTAAGAAGTCGCTCCAGAGGAATTAGATGGAGGAGAGGAAGTCTTTATTCGCCTCTTGAACACAGATTACACTGGAACACTCCAGGAATTCTTTTCATTTTGCAGCTCTCTGACTTTATGACTGACAGCTGACAAACAGTCCTGCCCCTCCTGGACAGACGGGGTCAGTCTGGGTCACAGGAGCGACGTAAAGTCACATAACTCATTCACATGTGAGGACAGGTGTGTCTCACACACACACACACTCTCTAAATTCCTGTCCACTTGGGAAAAACCAACTACTGCCAGCACTAAGAGAAAATATTCAAATTACAGTAGCTGTTTCTTTTAGAAAATAAATGAGCAGAATGAGCGTGTGGATCATATGAACATTATAGAGCATTATGGAGCGCCCCCTACACTTCCTGTAGTGTATTACAGTCTGTCAGAATGAGCGTGTGGATCATATGAACATTATAGAGCATTATAGAGCGCCCCCTATGCTTTCTGTAGTGTATTACAGTCTGTCAGAATGAGCGTGTGGATCATATGAACATTATAGAGCATTATAGAGCGCCCCCTACGCTTCCTGTAGTGTATTACAGTCTGTCAGAATGAGCGTGTGGATCATATGAGCATTATAGAGCATTATAGAGCGCCCCCTACGCTTCCTGTAGTGTATTACAGTCTGTCAGAATGAGCGTGTGGATCATATGAACATTATAGAGCATTATAGAGCGCCCCCTATGCTTCCTGTAGTGTATTACAGTGTGTCAGAATGAGCGTGTGGATCATATGAACATTATAGAGCATTATAGAGCGCCCCCTACATTTCCTGTAGTGTATTATTGTCTGTCAGAATGAGCGTGTGGATCATATGATCATTATAGAGCATTATAGAGCGCCCCCTACACTTCCTGTAGTGTATTACAGTCTGTCAGAATGATCGTGTGGATCATATGAACATTATAGAGCATTATAGAGCGCCCCCTACGCTTCCTGTAGTGTATTACAGTCTGTCAGAATGATCGTGTGGATCATATGAACATTATAGAGCATTAATGAGAGCCCCCTACGCTTCCTGTAGTGTATTACAGTCTGTCAGAATGATCGTGTGGATCATATGAGCATTATAGAGCATTATAGAGCGCCCCCTACACTTCCTGTAGTGTATTACAGTCTGTCAGAATGAGCGTGTGGATCATATGAACATTATAGAGCATTAATGAGCGCCCCCTACGCTTCCTGTAGTGTATTATTGTCTGTCAGAATGAGCGTGTGGATCATATGAACATTACAGAGCATTATAGAGCGCCCCCTATGCTTCCTGTAGTGTATTACAGTCTGTCAGAATGAGCGTGTGGATCATATGAGCATTATAGAGCATTATAGAGTGCCCCTACACTTCCTGTAGTGTATTACAGTCTGTCAGAATGAGTGTGTGGATCATATGAACATTATAGAGCATTATAGAGCGCCCCCTAGGCTTCCTGTAGTGTATTACAGTCTGTCAGAGTGAGTGTGTGGATCATATGAGCATTATAGAGCGCCCCCTATGCTTTCTGTACTGTATTACAGTCTGTCAGAATGAGCGTGTGGATCATATGAACATTATAGAGCATTATAGAGTGCCCCCTACGCTTCCTGTAGTGTATTACAGTCTGTCAGAATGAGTGTGTGGATCATATGAACATTATAGAGTGCCCCCTACGCTTCCTGTAGTGTATTATTGTCTGTCAGAATGATCGTGTGGATCATATGATCATTATAGAGCATTATAGAGCGCCCCCTACGCTTCCTGTAGTGTATTACAGTCTGTCAGAATGATTGTGTGGATCATATGAACATTATAGAGCATTAATGAGCGCCCCCTACGCTTCCTGTAGTGTATTACAGTCTGTCAGAATGAGCGTGTGGATCATATGAGCATTATAGAGCATTATAGAGCGCCCCCTACGCTTCCTGTAGTGTATTACAGTCTGTCAGAATGAGTGTGTGGATCATATGAACATTATAGAGCATTATAGAGCGCCCCCTATGCTTCCTGTAGTGTATTACAGTCTGTCAGAATGAGCGTGTGGATCATAAGATCATTATAGAGCATTATAGAGCTCCCCCTACGCTTCCTGTAGTGTATTATAGTCTGTCAGAATGAGCGTGTGGATCACATGATCATTATAGAGCATTATAGACCGCCCCCTACGCTTCCTGTAGTGTATTACAGTCTGTCAGAATGAGCGTGTGGATCATTTGAACATTATAGAGCATTATAGAGCGCCCCTATGCTTCCTGTAGCGTATTACAGTCTGTCAGAATGAGTGTGTGGATCATATGAGCATTATAGAGCATTATAGAGCGCCCCCTACGCTTCCTGTAGTGTATTACAGTCTGTCAGAATGAGCGTGTGGATCATATGAGCATTATAGAGCATTATAGAGCGCCCCTACGCTTCCTGTAGTGTATTACAGTCTGTCAGAATGAGTGTGTGGATCATATGAACATTATAGAGCATTATAGAGCGCCCCCTATGCTTCCTGTAGTGTATTACAGTCTGTCAGAATGAGCGTGTGGATCATATGATCATTATAGAGCATTATAGAGCGCCCCCTATTCTTCCTGTAGTGTATTACAGTCTGTCAGAATGAGCGTGTGGATCATATGAACATTATAGAGAATTATAGAGCGCCCCCTACGCTTCCTGTAGTGTATTACAGTCTGTCAGAGTGAGTGTGTGGATCATATAAGCATTATAGAGCGCCCCCTATGCTTTCTGTAGTGTATTACAGTCTGTCAGAATGAGCGTGTGGATCATATGATCATTATAGAGCATTATAGAGCGCCCCCTATTCTTCCTGTAGTGTATTACAGTCTGTCAGAATGAGCGTGTGGATCATTTGAACATTATAGAGCATTATAGAGCGCCCCTACGCTTCCTGTAGTGTATTACAGTCTGTCAGAATGAGTGTGTGGATCATATGAACAGATTTAACAATACTATACTGCAATACTAAGCAGCCACACCATGTTTATTTGTCTTTAATTGATCTGTTAATATCATAAAAAATACGTTTACCTGATTCATGGTACTGGTTGTAATTTCTTGCCCAAGTGTAGAATGTAATGTCCAGTGGTATGACAGGGAACAGGGAACCTTGAACAGAAAAGACAGATGAACTTCAGGCATCACGGGGCAGATGATGTGTTGAAGGTTATGCCACAGAAGAGGGTGAAAAGCTCACAGACACATCATGTTATCTATCACATAGTGACTTCAGGGAGTCTGTCAACTGAGCACCAACAAAACCTCACCAGCCTTTTAGACAGAACCAACAGTCTTTTAGAAAAGGGCTACTGCGCCAACCCATCACACCAAGGAAATGAGCTTGCAGGTAGAGATGACGCTTTACTACAGACCCATCAGCATCACAGTGATGTCCTGAAGCCTTTTATAATAAGTACCTAAAAATTGATCTTGTTATAAAGCGGCTGAACTGGGGATTGAAACAGCAGGTCTTTCACAGAGTTTGTCAGATTTCTGGCACAGTGCAAAGCAGATAAGGATCAGTACCGGTGCAGCCAATCGTGTCCCAGTATGAACTGCGAGTCCTGACTGGTTTAACTGTGATCCACTATTCCACAGTTTGTAACAGTGCAGCTACAAATGATGTCATTAAGGCCTGCCCCTGATAGACACAATACTGGGCCACATCTGACATCTACTAGTGGCCCACATACCACTTGGAGTGACGGCCCAGAGGGGGCGGGATGTGGTTGCTGGAAAGGGGAAACTAGATGTAGTTGTTAAACTAGTGGTTGAGAGTTGGGTCAGAGCACAGAGCACAAAGGCTCATCACACCATTAAAGCAGAACCCCTGCAGAACCCCTGCAGAACCCCTGCAGAACAGAACAGAAAACACTGAAACTGACCTCGAGCTGACCTAAGGAACGAGCAGCTGAATAAAGTGAATGCACCGTGTGTGAGCGAGTGTGTAAGGGCATGAGTGATTGAGACAGTGTGTGAGCGAGTGTGTGAGTTGTGTTGGACAGCAGCGAGGCCGGAGTGTGTCGGCGGTATCGTGCCGGGTGTGTGTGACTGTGGGATGCTCTCCTGCACCGCAGCACCTCCCACAAACCAGGATATTGCATCTCCAGCTTCCTCCACACAGGCCCACACTCTCTCCAGCTAATGTGATTGTCCCGACTTTCAAATAGTCCTGCCTGTCAGATGGGATCAGTTGGGCTAATCCCCCCGCGGACCCCCTCTGCGCTCGCTAACAGGTATTTCTGCCTCCGTGTGATAAGTGTTTTCCTGGTAGGGCGTCGGACGCGGCGAACAGGGATAAACGGGGGTTTATCGGTCTGTGGTGTTTGTGGGCCGCAGGTATTTCAAATAGCAATTTGTTTGATGGCGGGAATCTCGCAGCGGTCCGCGGAATCGAATAAGATTTCTGGGGAGCAATTAATTGTTTTTTCTCGCCGTCAAAAAAGTGGGACAGTAAAAGAGAAGGAAAGTGTTTAATGTTGAAAGAGAGGGGCGTCGACAGAGGCGGCAACACAAACACACACACACATATAGAGAGGAAACACACCAGCAGCTCGTTCCACACACCCTAGCTCCTGTTTTATTGCCATTGTTTGTTCCTCTCTGTACGGGTTCTCCAGATTGCTAATGAGAACCGACGCTAGCAACAGAATATGAATTCAAAGGTCGACTCACGGCGAATATTAACAAAGCAGAATCAACTAATTACACTGGATAAATGTCACTGATGCCGTTCACAGTTAACCAACAATACGGCTGTCAGCGGAACTGAATCAATAATAATAATAATAATAATAATAATAATAATACTGCTCCAACCATTTATTTAAGTGCTTTACAAATCTAATTCACTTTTTAAAGCTAGCACAGTTGGAACAACATCCTGAGGTGGGTTTTTACTCTGGACCTGGACCTGATCTTTCCATCTCTACTCACAAACATAAAGTTCTATTCACCTCATCTTTCATTAAACAATACGGGAGGCCATTTGTGTTTATGTTGTGTAGACTGACTGGTGCTACAGCAGATTAAACCCACAGTGATAATAAACACACAAATCAGAATAGAGGGATGCGCTGACGCCACGGCCCCGCTGGAACACGCCCCCTTCAGCCGGACTGAGCGGTAAATCATTCTGCAGCACGGCTGCAGTGTTTATTAGAGAACCAGCAGAACCGGGACTGCAGCGATGATCTGCTCAGGGTAAAGGCAGCTGGACTCGACAGCGATCCGTCCAAATTACCAAAGAACCAACGATCCATGGTCCATAGCCAGGAGCGTCCAGCTAACAGAGACTCACACACACCTGTTCAGAGGATAAAGTCTCAGATCTGAGAGCACAGAGAGGAGCGAGCGGACTGAGGAGGGTTTCCACTGTTCCCAGGATCGATCAGTAGACTGATCCAGGTTTACTCACTCTGTCTAATCAAACTTAGCATGTCGCTAAACTCACGACCACAGCGCTTTCAGAGCGTGGCTTCATCACTGACTGAGCTCCCACACGTTTCAGAGCCTGAAGTCCATCATCTTCTGTGGTCTCCAGTGTCCAGCAGGCTGTAGAAGGAAGCTCTGACCTGCTGCTGGATCTGTCTGTCCCGTCTGTGTGTTAGCGCAGTCACACTTTACTGGAAGAGGAGGAGGTTTCCGTTTGAACAGCAGTGCTATGTACTTGTATTCACCACTTCCAAAAAAGAGGACCTGCATCTGTGGTTAAAGGAGCTAAATTTAAACATCCACCCAAACGTCTGCACATCTGCTCTTACGGTTTGTGGACAGGACATCAACACCAGAACGTCCTTACCTAGAGAAATGGCTCCGGTGAAGTGGATGCGCTAGGTGTTGGTGTTGGCATCACTACTGCACCGTTAGCATCTCCATCATGTTGTGAGCATCACTACTGCGCAGGCCACCACCACATCATCAGCATCACTATCGTAGCGTTAGCATTGCTATTGCAGCATTAACCTCACTACCAAGCTGGCTGCCGGGCCCACCCAGCAACACAACTCCGATGGGTTCTTCTCATCTAAACACTAGTAAACACAGCGCCCTCCACAATCATTGGCACCCCTGGTTAAGATGTGTTTAAAGCCTTAAAATAAATGTATTTTTTCTCACACTGAAATCTGTAGAAAAATGTAACCTTTAACTCGAACGTGAATTTAAAAAATCCCTGACTAAGAACTCATTATTTTTCATAGTGATCTCTCTCTGAGAGGTCAGGAGGAACAGGCCAAAATTCCTGCAACTGTTGCGAGAAGCTTATGGGATATCCAAAATGTTTGACCCAGGTCATTCAGTTTAAGGGCAATGATACCAAATACTAATGAAATGTATTTAAACTTTTGACTTTGAAGAAAGTAATAATGAAAATTACCTTAGAAATTCCCTCTTTTATTATTCTGGCATTTAGCCAATAGTTGTGGTAATCCTGACTGACCTAAAACAGGAAAAGCTCATTCTGATTTCATGTCGGTCAGTGAGATAAAAATCGTGTGTGTTTTATACAGCGTCTGTAAACGTCTGCTCTCAACTGTAAATATGACGTGACACAGAGGCCTGTTACTCTCATCCACTCTCCAACATGGGAAAGACAAGAGAACACACCAAGTAAGGCAGATGTGTGTCGACCTTCATAAGTCAGGTAATGGCTACAAGAACAGCCCCCCGCCTCCACCTGCCCGTATCTACAGTCAGAGGAATCATCGGGAAGATTAAACCACTGGAACAGCGGCAACCAGCCTGGACGAGGACGCACCGCGCACAGTGAGGGGGGCGGTAAGAGGAGTAAAGCATTCTCCAGAGCTCACGGTTCGAGAACTGCATCTTGGGGTCACAAGGTCTCCATACTGACCACTGCATACTGGGACACATCCTACAAGATCTGCCTGATGTTCTGAAGATGTTCTGACCCAGTCATTATCTAGAACATCACAGTCTGTTTTTTGTCAAAGTGTCTCAGATTCTTTCGCTTGTCTATTTTTCCTGCTTTATCACCTTCATCACCTTCATCACCTTCCAGAACTGAAACCTAATATATCGAGTCCTTGACAGTAGAAAAGTTCATGTTCTCTCCACAATAATCTGAAAATACATTTATTTTAGTATAATCATAGTGCACATGCTCAGCATTGCAAAAGCCTATCAGTGATTATTTTGGTCATTAATGTTGTTAATGAGGGTTACACAGCTATCAGATGATCTGTTCCACAGAGTCCGACCGTCCGACGGCTCTTTCACCAGTTTTAGGAGCTTGGAGTCAGACAGTCTGAGCGCTCTGCGTGGTTTATGCACAGTGAACTGGGGAGCAGAGGGTTAATATAGAGTCAAATGGAGGAAAGCTGAGATATATTACAGTATTTCTGTCTGTGAGACAAAATAAATGTCATCTAATCCCTCAGACAGGCGTCCTGCAGGGCTTCCCCATCTGGACGGGGTGCAGAGAGCCTCCTCTGCGCCCCAGACAGCCAATCACAGCCAATCACATATCATTTGCTCATTTTCTCCCCCACGAGCAGTCATTTTCTGTAACCTGTCATTATGTGGCACTGGTGGAAATCTTCAGCGCATTCAGACTGAAGCCTCTTCCCTCCTGGGGCTGTTTGGAGGTGAAGCGCAGGGGAATCAGACCAAAACCGATAAGTCCTCACAGCTGCCGCCGCCGCCACGCCGGGACTCGGTCGAGAAAACAGGCTGAGAAGAATGAAGATAACAAAGCTAACAAGCTCCTCTGAGGCTTTCGGGTGAGCATGAATTCCAGGGTGAGCGTGGAGGTCAAGCGAAGATCCACCTCAGTTTGAATTATGATAGATAGGGAGATCTGCAGCCATGCATTGATTGGTCCTCTGCTTGACCCTTCGTGCAGTGTGTGTGTGGACCCCAGGGGGCGCTCTTATGTAGCCCAAACCACCTGACCTCCGCTATCTTCAGAGCTACAGCGTCAAAAGCTGCGATTACTGCTGACCTCCAGCACCAGCAGGAAACATTTTTGAATGTGCGCACACACACACACACACACACACACACACACACACACACACACACACATCTGGGGCCTCCTGCTTATCTGAGAAGCAGAGCTGGGTCGAGAAGCCCAGAACCGGCCCTAAAGCAGAGTTTTTCCCAAATTACCCAGAATTACCCCAAATGACACCTAACATACCAGACGTGTTCCGAGTCGGACTTTTACTTCTTTAGTTTTAGCGCTGGAGCTACAAGGCAAAGTAAGATTATACCCTACCAATTAGCATGGGGCTAACTGCAGGCCCACATCACACACTCGCCTCAAACCGTGTGGAGATGTTCAGTTCACCTCTAATAGACTCGTGCAGAACATGGACTAAACAGAGTCCAACACAAACGATCCATCCATTGGCTTATCTGTTCTTCCTGGTCAGGGTTGTGCTGGCTCTGCAGCTGGGGACACCCCAAACTCCTGGAGAGAGGACTAAACCCACAACTCCAGACCCCTGAAGCTGTGCAACACACACTCTACCTGCAGTGCCACTCCGCCGCCCCCCCACACAAACTAACACAGGGTAAAATGGTTATGTTCTGAAGGTAAACTGGTTCCAGTTCACGTGGGTCTGCAGCCTACCCGGAATCAGTTAAACCATGTAGAACGGGACTGAATTAATAGTGATCATATGGATTCAGACTGTGGAATGAACGCTACAGCGCCTCAGTGTGGTACAGTCAGCAATCCAGTATGAATCTGCAGTGTGTGGAGTTTAACCATTAGACAGTAATAATGGTTGAGTAATTTTGACCCAGAATATTTTTTTTCAGTCGGACAGTAATAACTGTGGCGTGTCTTTGATTTTATATGAATGTGCAGTATGAGTATTAAACCAGTATGAATCTGCAGTGTGTGTTTTTTTATACTCAGTATAACAGTACGAACTGTGGAGTGATTTTAATCCAGTATGAATTTGAAGTGTAGTGTTTACATATCGACAGTAATAATTATGGAGTGTTTTTTGATCCAGTATGAATCTGTAGTTTCACAGCGTGACCGCAATAATTATTTGTTTTTATCCAGTATGAATCTGCAGCCATGCCTTAAACTGCACTGTCGATTAGTTACTAATTCATTTGAATAAAGGAGGGGGATGACTGGTTTGCTCCGGGGCTCATAAGATTCTAATTATGCCACTGAACATCCAGGCTGTGACCTCTCAGTCTAGGCGATCAGTGAGAATTTGGGGAAATTAGGGATCCTTTATCCTGAACCAATCAGCCAATCAAATCCCAACAACTTGCATTACACCCGCCTCCTCTGGTAGGGCTAATCCAGCTCCAGTAGAGCTTAAGCTTCACTCAGTGATGCTGTTCTGTAAACACTCCGAGTTCCTACCCACTCCGGGCCACGGGGGGCGGGGGGCTCTCCTCCAGCCGGATGCGCACCCTTATGATGACAGGCTGCTTGGGGCCGGGGATCACAGTGAACAATGCAGTGAGATTTACAGCAGCTCAGGCACGGCGCTGGCTGAAGGCCATCTCACACTGAGAGCAGAGAAATGCACACAAGATGGATGGCACAGGACCATCAGTAAATACTGCTCAAACAAGGGGGGTGTGGAGAGCAGCCGCAGAGGACGCCATAACTTCCAGTCCAGCTCTCAGAGACGCTGCCTTTACCCTTAGATACGCTACAGCGTTTATTATATGTAACCCTGCTCCTCATCTGCTCCATGAAATACATATTTAAGAGTTTTTTATTACAGATTTATTTCTGATCATTTAGTGGCAATAAAGTAGTATTTTATACAAATGACCAAAACAATGACCAGGATAAACTCATGAAATACAATTAAATTATTAACACACTAAATAACACACAGTGGGAGATGGAGATAGGTACTATAATTTCACCAGTTTATCAATTATTTTATTAAATTCAAAACTTAATATTCAGCACTCAGGTTTTTAATATTTACTATATTATTTAATATTCACTAACAGTCGTTTTTATTACAAGCAGCATAATAATAGATACTGAACAAATATACTTTAAAATAAATTATACTTCACCTGTTCAGTATCCACTATGACTTGTTCAGTTTCTACCCAGTATAAATTCTCAGTATAGTATTCAGTACCACAGTAATTACTCCATGCCCCTGGTGGTGAGCGGAGCCTCGGGGTTTAGCAGATTCTGAAACGCAGACAGGCAGCAGGTTCTGCCTGAAAGCAGGATCTTATTCTCCATCTTCTGTAAACTTCCAGCTCTCAGTCGATCGACCTGTGAACCAGGAGCCATGCCCTGAGGGGCTTCTGCCTCTCCAAACACACTGCACACACTCTGACCACGCTACACACACTCGTATCCTTTCTCCTCATCAGATACCAGGTTTAAACTACAGCTCTCTCGCTCCCTCTCCCTCTCTCCATGTCCGGTACTCTGGGCTCTGACTAAGGCTGGATGAACATCTGACTGATTGGCTCTGGATAAGGTTCTGGCAGCCGTACACACTTTTAGTGCGGTCTACGATAACAAGTTCCCCTGAGTTTCTGCCACTTGTCATTCAGGTGATCAAACAGGGGAAGAGATAATGTCATATCTGCACCCAGCCCATAAATCATACACCTCCCCTCCTGCTGTAGCCCACACTCACCTGCCCAAAATCACTCTCCGCTCACACTCCCAGGTTCAGGTGATGACTGACTGACTGACTGATTTATTTATTTTTGCTGAAGCATCAAAAGCCATTTCAGCAAATCAGCAATCATTCAATTATTAAACCCAATTCAATTAAACACAAATTAATTAAAATCAATTCAATTAAAACCAGTTCAATTAACCTCAATTCAATTAATCTCAATTAAATTAAAGACAATTCAATATATATTAATAAATGTCTTTATACCAGGACAGTATTGCACAGTGTCTAATTCTATCCTTCTGGTGCAAGAACAGATCTAGATAAAAGGTCAAAGGTGCTACACTATCATCTCCTCAGTTCCTCAGTTTGAAACTAAGGTGCTTTGAGGAACCTTCAAGAAAAGTTTATTTTTGAAAAAAGATTATAGTTATAAACTAAAGAACTTCCAAAGTTCTTCAAGGATCTTATACTTTTAACAGGGTTCCCAATAAACAACGCAGAAAGACAGATGCTCAGACTGTGAGAACAGTACACACAGATATGTGCATGAAGGCAGAGGTGGCCTATAAAAGGTACAGACTGTAGTTACTACAGCAATAAATCAACTGTAGTAGATATGTAGACCTTCAGCAATTCCACTCCACCGTCCAGTACAGTCCAGTACATTCATTAACAAATGCTTTAATAAGAGCTGCTGTAGCTTTTGCTGTTTCTAAGAGGATTTTCCTCAAAAACAGAAGAGCAGCAAATGAGTTAAACGAGTCTAGTACAGAACACCTGAGATCCGAACTCCGAACTCCAGGTGTTCTATGTAGTTGGACTGAACCAGGTGGAGAAACTGGGGAAAGGCAGGCTGCCCAATAAAATGTGAATAGATTTGTCTTGTTGAAAATGGCATAATTATTAAAATATTAAACAAAAGAACAAAACAAAGGCATTTTAGAGGTGCTTTGGTGTTCTGTTGCCATGGCGATGGCATGCTACAATGAAGCTGGAATCTGCACTGCGTACAGTGGGAGGAAACACACACCGGTCTATAAAACAGCATTAGTCATGTACACAACAGCCAAAAATACATGCACATTTAAATAATACTGGATGTAGTTAGGAACACCCCCATAGACAAGCTCCTAAACACTTTCTGCAGCAGCTTCTGTAGAGTCTAGGTCCTGTTTGGGGGATTTTCACCTGTTCTTTCTGTAGAAGGTTCTAGATTTGTGAGGTTCCTGGGTCGTCTTGCTGCTCTGGTCTTCCAGACCTCAGCTGACCTCCACTGTTCCTATTAACTACCATTCCTTAATCACATTAGGACCTGAGGAAACGATCTTCTTCTAGTCTTCTCCTGCTCTCAGGTTTGTTATGTTCAGAGAGCTCAGCAGCTGCTTAGAGGAGCCCGTGGCTGCTGATTGTTGCTGCTTAGAGGAGATCATGGCTGCTGATTGTTGCTGCTTAGAGGAGATCATGGCTGCTGATTGTTGCTGCTTAGAGGAGCCCGTGGCTGCTGATTGTTGCTGCATAGAGGAGATCATGGATGCTGATTGTTGCTGCTTAGAGGAGCCCATGGCTGCTGATTGTTGCTGCTTAGAGGAGCTCATGGCTGCTGATTGTTGCTGCTTAGAGGAGATCATGGCTGCTGATTGTTGCTGCATAGAGGAGATCATGGCTGCTGATTGTCTCAGATTTATCTTGATTATTTTGTTTGTTGTGTGTAAATACTCAGTTATACATATACTTTCAGTACATTAGTGTTCTGACTATAACATTTGATCAGATAAAAATAGATACATGTTGTTTATATTGTAGAGACCAAAATATAATAATACATATATATTAATATATAATTTATTATTGTTCTAAAACTACATGTAGAAAAGGGTTAATTAAATAATTACAGTGAGGTACTCGTGACTTAATGAAATACATGTATACAGAATAAATCCAGAAAAGAGCTCCGACCCTCGGTTTTGGTAGAACCTATGAAGTTACTTTTAATAGTTATCCGTCAGCCCTACACGTGTTCCTCCGCTTCCCCTCAGATTACACCCCTGCTCCTCTGGAAGCCCATCCTGGGAGTCAGCTGTGTTGCTGTGGGGCAGTGGGAGCTGGGTCAGGCCAAGCGGAGTGACCTTCTCCATGCAGTGCAGAGGGACAGAAACAGCAGCTGGCCAGCCGGAGAGCACAGCTGCCCACAAACACAGCAACAGCCGGCTCCCTCAAACACCAAACCAGCGTCCAGCATGCAGGCCCCCAAAACCCCAAGCCCTCCGGCTACTGCCCCCACTCCCCACAGCCTCCATAAGCAGTATGCTCCACATTACTCTCTCTCCTCTGAGCAAAACAATAACAGCAGCAGAGACTCCAGCTGTAAAAGGAAGATGGCCGAGGTCCCAAAGACCTTATTCACTGAAATGGGTGTAGCATAACCATGGAAATGGGTGTAGATTATCCACTGAAATGGGGGTAGCACAACCATGGAAATGTAGCACACTCACTGAAATGGGTGTAGCTTAAAACCATGAAAATTGGTGTAGCTTAAAACCGTGAAAATGGGTGTAGGTTATTCACTGAAACAGGTGTAGCCTAATCATGGAAATGGGTGTAGCACAGAAAGGAGTGTCGTACAGTTATCGTAAGGGGTGTAGCCTAACATACAACATACTATGGAAACTAGTGTATCCCATTGCTCCCATTGGGTGTAGCTGTGGTTCAGCTGGATGCTTATTATTAATAAACCCGTCGGCTAGACTATCAGAGCTGGGCGGGGGAGCAGGAAGGGGGCCGGCTTTTGGGGAGTAGGTGTATGTGCACCACTGAGGCCGCAGTACTGAAGCCAGCCTGGAGTCCAGCACGAGCAGAAACCAGCGCTCAGACGCAGACGCATGCTGGCGGGAGAGTCATTAGGAAAACTCCCTGCAGCTTCTCCTTCCGGTGTTTGGGAATCCTGTGGTGATCCCTCCTCTTCCCTGTGGTATTCCTCCTGCTGACCGCATGCACCAAGTGTGTATGAACAGCAGCAGAGCGGACACTGATTGACCAGCATTAGAGCCTGACTCACTGTTAACACACTGTGTCTCACTCACTACCCCACTGCCGAAGAGGACAGGTAAAACCAAGGTGTGAAACACAAGGGTCCCTTAGAGTCTAGTTAACCCCTTGACCCCCAGAAATCGAAATTCTGATCTGCCACAGGGTGGCGCTGTACTTTATTAGCTATGCTCAAGAAAGCTCTGAAAGCTACGCCTGCTGCAGCGCTGCGTGGGGGGTGATGGTAAGTCTGAAGACCGCGCTGAAGCACGGGGTGATTCTCCACGATGCTGCCTTTACCTTCCTCTGCCTTGAGAGTGCTGGAGTGGAGCTCAGCTGGGCGTTCAGCTTCCAGTTCAGTAACTGTAGCAGGACACACCATATGGATGAAAGTATTGGGACACAATCTCATTCAATGTTTCTTCTGAAATCAAGGGCATTAAAAGAGCTGATCCTGCTTCTGTTGGAGTAACTGTCTCTACTGTCCAGAGAAGAAGACTTTCTACTAGATTCTGGAGGAGGAACATTGCTGTGAGGATTTGATTGCATTCAGTGACAAGAGTGTTAGTGAGGTCAGGATATTGGATGATGATCACCATCCCACCTCATCATCCCCAACTCCTCCCAAAAGTACTGGATGGAGCTCCACCACCATTCCAGAGAACACAGCTCCACTGCTCTACAGAGACTAGACAAGCTGTGTGTGCATTTGCACATCTTTGTCAGCAATGGGTGCAACTTAAAGTAGCTGAGTGTATTCATTAGAAGGGGTGTCCACAAACATTTAAAATTTCAGTAACATCCCCCCTCTCACTCCTAATGTGGTGGATCATTCATGTTCAGTGTTCGAAGTCTACGTCTTTAGTTTTTCTGGAGGTACGAGGCTAAGTAACAAGTACTAGACCATTATGCCCCACCAATTAGTGCAGTGCTAATTGGATGCCTCACTGTGTCGAGCTGTTAATCTTAATACGGCACACAAACACACTCTCTCCTACTGTGTTAGCAGCAGCAAATCACTCTCCTACTGAAAAAGAGAGTACTCGACCCCTCTCACTCTGCACTAACATTCACCCCAACACTCAACACTCAACCTCATGTCCTATAACCATCATGTTTGCACTCAAAGTCAAGCTTTCTGACAACAGCACCGCAGACACGCACCGGACTCCGCAGACACGCACGGGGCACCGCAGACACGCACCGGGCTCCGCAGACACGCACCGGACTCCGCAGACACGCACGGGGCACCGCAGACACGCACCGGGCTCCGCAGACACGCACCGGACTCCGCAGACACGCACCGGGCACCACAGACACGCACCGGACTCCGCAGACACGCACGGGGCACCGCAGACACGCACCGGGCTCCGCAGACACGCACCGGGCTCCACAGACACGCACGGGGCACCGCAGACACGCACCGGACTCCGCAGACACGCACGGGGCACCGCAGACACGCACCGGGCTCCGCAGACACGCACCGGGCACCACAGACACGCACCGGACTCCGTGGGCACCACAGACACGCAGCGGACTCCACAGACACGCACCGGACCCCACAGACACGCACCGGGCACCACAGACACGCACCGGGCACCGCAGACACGCACCGGGCACCACAGACACGCACCGGGCACCACAGACACGCACCGGGCACCGCAGACACGCACCGGGCACCGCAGACACGCACCGGACTCCACAGACACGCACCGGGCACCGCAGACACGCACCGGGCACCACAGACACGCACCGAGCACCGCCGCAGACACGCACCGGGCACCACAGACACGCACCGGGCACCACAGACACGCACCGGACTCCACAGACACGCACCGGGCACCGCAGACACGCACCGGGCACCGCAGACACACACCGGACTCCACAGACACGCACCGGACTCCACAGACACGCACCGGGCACCACAGACACGCACCGGACTCCACAGACACGCACCGGGCACCACAGACACGCACCGGACTCCACAGACACGCACCGGACTCCACAGACACGCACCGGGCACCGCAGACACACAGGAAAGTCAGTGTCCGAGGTGTTGAGGGGGAGGGCTGAGGGGTTTGACAGTAGGGGAGGTTGGAGGTGATCTGGACCCACAGCATCAGAACTGACCTGCAGACACCAGTGATGTGACGGATTCAGTTACTGCACAAACACTATATATTCATCTCTCTCTCTCTCTCTCTAACGGGGGGCTAAATGAAGAGGGATTCCTCATTCCCTCCGTCCAGCAGCAGACCGGAGCGCTCTGGAGGAACAATCAGTTCCCGTCTTCAGGAATGAGAGAGCCTGAAAGTGATGGAAGATCCTCCATCCCTGCTGCACCATGCTCCAGCTCCTAATGAACCAAAGCTTCTTTCATATATGGTACTAAAGCCTACACACACACACACACACACACACACAATGCCGAGGGCTGAATGCATTAAGCAAAACCACAGCAGCGTTGTTGTATCGATTCTTCACACAGGCTGCTGCTCTTGAGGGACTTTGATGAGAACCATTTGGAAAGAGAAGTAAACCTTGATGACTGTAAATCGGGAGATATTATTATTGATTTTTAAGGCCCTATTCCACCCTGAGCCAAATAAAGCATCATTTCATCCACGGTGGCTCTCTTTCTCCAACTTAATCCCCCTCCCAGTCCTCGTTACGCAGCGCCACCCAGCCCCGATTAGCCTATAGCAGGCTAGTTTTCCGCAGTGCTGCATTTCCGGATTTAATTAAATCTATAAATTAATGAGCTTAATAGGGGCCTGCAGAAATCCTACTGCAGTTAAAGTCTCCTTTAATTCCATTCTGATCTCTTTAATATACAATTACACAGTCTCTAACAGGGCCTGCATCCTGCACGGCCCGAATTAGGCCTCCTCATCCGCAGCCCTGCTCTCCAGTGTCCGTCACTCCTGTAAGAATGTGAGCGGGGGGGGTAAAGTCATCTGTCAGCGTTTGGTGTTGGAAGTTAGCTTGTTTAGTTCAGGCAGGCACGCTGTAAAAAACCTGTATAAAACATGTCCTTGTGTTTTATATTTGTGTTTTATTAATCGTGTTTTTTGTTCCAAAAACGATTTCTAAAACAATTAAAAATAAATAACACCTTAGAAAAGTATCTGTAATGCTGATTATCTGGGCAGTTTCCCAAAATTGTCATAACACCACGTACTGTACTTCATTAACTACTTCTTAAGAACGTTCGTTTAACAGCTGTTTCTAAAACCTCTATAAGTAAAGAGCTTATAAATTCACTTACAGATTTATGACTAACTTAAGCTCTTATCTGCATGAAAACAAAGGAACAATAATAACTATAAAAGCATTTTATCATCAAAGACACAGAAACCATACATTTTAAATAATATGTATTATGTCTATTATAAAAACAATATTAGTAAAATATACAAAATCATACAATTTTGACTTTATGTTTATTTGGGTTTATTCTAATGTTATATAGAGTTAATTACAGGTAGACCCTCCCACTGACCACTGACTTTATGTTTATTTGGGTTGATTCTAATGTTATATAGAGTTAATTACAGGTAGACCCTCTCACTGACCACTGACTTTATGTTTATTTGGGTTTATTCTAATGTTATATAGAGTTAATTACAGGTAGACACTCTCACTGACCACCGACTTTATGTTTATTTGGGTTTATTCTAATGTTATATAGAGTTAATTACAGGTAGACACTCTCACTGACCACTGACTTTATGTTTATTTGGGTTTATTCTAATGTTATATAGAGTTAATTACAGGTAGACACTCTCACTGACCACTGAATTTATGTTTATTTGGGGTCATTCTAATGTTATATAGAGTTAATTACAGGTAGACACTCTCACTGACCACTGACTTTGTTTATTTGGGTTTATTCTAATGTTATATAGAGTTAATTACAGGTAGACACTCTCACTGACCACTGAATTTATGTTTATTTGGGTTGATTCTAATGTTATATAGAGTTAATTACAGGTAGACACTCTCACTGACCACCGACTTTATGTTTATTTGGGTTTATTCTAATGTTATATAGAGTTATTTACAGGTAGACACTCTCACTGACCACTGAATTTCTGTTTATTTGGGGTCATTCTAATGTTATATAGAGTTAATTACAGGTAGACACTCTTACTGACCACTGACTGTTTATTTGGGTTTATTCTAATGTTATATAGAGTTAATTACAGGTAGACACTCTCACAGAACGGGGACTGTGAGTTTGTGAACTAGGATATAGTTACCGTTATTAATCTTAAGTATCAGTAATTATTGTTATAAATGTTATCAATGATTATGAACTCATTATCAGCTGATCTGTCTTTAATTCCTTTGCTGATGCTTTGATCAGTGGCTGAAACAGGTTTAGAATAGAAGCTGGATTCACTGTCTTTTTCCATTTCGTACCATGTGACACTGACTCCAGCCGAGGCTCTCAGGATCAAACTAATGAACATACTGCCATCTAGTGGCCACCTGTAGTAGCGCGCCCCACTTAGGAACCAGACAGCAACACACTCATGTTGAAGTTTCTGTGGTTAGTTTGAGACTGGAGCTAATAAGTAACGAAAGCACATGTACAGTAATTAGCATGGTGCTAACTGCATGCCTTAATGATCACACAGTCCCCTTAAATATGGCGTTCACATTAGCAAATAAACTGGCTGTATTAAAGTGATAGATCAGATACAAGTCTCCTCTGATGGGTGCTTGGGGTCACTGCCTGTTTGAACTCCCAACTGTGTCCGGATTCAACCATCTAGCTGATGGTTTGAGGTCCTGATGGAGAACTCTGAGGTAGTCCTCCTTCTTCATTACTCTGTTCACGGTGTGTAGTGTAGCAGTTCCTCCTACAGCAGAACAGTCTCAGAGCACCATGCTCCCACCACCATGCTTAACAGCTGATCACAGACGACTGTTAGAGATTACTCTACAAAAAACTAAATCTTAGCAAGTAAAATTTTACATATAGTCTAAATATACGAAACTTATTCTTACAGGTTTTTAGCCATTTTATGAATTATAGTGTTTTACTTTATTGGCAGATATCAATTAAGTGGTATTTATTGAGAAAAGCTGAATTATATGCCATTTCTTGAATTAAGCAAAACATCATCTCCCAATAGACAGAAACTTATAGTGGATAAAATGACTTAAACAAGTCAATTTAAGTGAGAAATAACTCAAATAAGTTTTTTTAATATTACCACAATAACTTTAAACTAAGAAATAACTAAATATTAAGGCTACATTTGCTAAATTATTTTTGTTTGCAGTGTACTGAACACCTCCACACAGTTTGAGGAGAGTGTATGAGGATTTAGATAAGCAGTTAGCACCATGCTAACTGGTGGAGTTTAAGCTTTTTAGCTTCATTAGCTCTTCGTTAGCTCCTCTTCTCACTCTTCTCTACACGCTGGGAGAGGTCATTTCCTCACATGGATTTTCCTACCACTGTTATTCTGATATTCAAGAAAAGGTTTTTGGAAGAAGTATGATACGTAGCTCCGCCCATTTTCCATCTCCAATGTCTCCAAATCTCGCAGTGAGTTCTCCCTGGGTTAATACTGGCCCAGTTTTTAACCCCTACTCTGCCCTATCGTAAGAAGGCAGGGCTACATTTAGGAATTAAGTGATTGACAGCCTTCACTGGAAGAGACCGTCTGACCAGAGCTGTAGTCCAGTGGTCAGGCCACTAGACAGTGAACAGCACGGTTCTTCATCATTACACATCACTGTTTAATTTAGGTGGTTTGACGGGCGGGTGCTGTGGTATTAACAGACACTCTGTATGTTATGTTTTATGTTTGTGTAAAACAGCCAATGTGATCTAATTAGTTGTTAGCCACCCAGCTAACGCTAGCCTGTTTACACAGGCTGGACTTGGACTTGGGATAAAATGAACTGAAGGTCTTAAGTAATGAAGAGATTCTGAGAATGTGACCATCTTCACCTGCTCCCCTCTACCCCTGAACTACATCACTGGAACCAGTGGGACCAGAGCCAGTGGAGACCCAGAGGAGCTTAGAACCTGTACACGATGGTGCTCACTGTTTAAGAGGTTTGATGGATGTGACAGAAATATAGAATTGTGTACTGTCTGTAAATGATATGTAGAGTAGCTGTATATTGTGTACTGTCTGTAAATGATATGTAGAGTAGCTGTATATTGTATATTGTGTATTGTCTGTAAATGATATGTAGAGTAGCTGTATCTTGTATATTGTGTAGTGTCTGTAAATGATATGTAGAGTAGCTGTATATTGTGTAGTGTCTGTAAATGATATGTAGGGTAGCTGTATATTGTATATTGTGTATTGTCTGTAAATGATATGTAGAGTAGCTGTATATTGTGTATTGTGTAGTGTCTGTAAATGATATGTAGAGTAGCTGTATATTGTATATTGTGTAGTGTCTGTAAATGATATGTAGAGTAGCTGTATATTGTATATTGTCTGTAAATGATATGTAGAGTAGCTGTATATTGTATATTGTGTACTGTCTGTAAATGATATGTAGAGTAGCTGTATATTGTATATTGTGTAGTGTCTGTAAATGATATGTAGAGTAGCTGTATATTGTGTATTGTGTACTGTCTGTAAATGATATGTAGAGTAGCTGTATATTGTGTACTGTCTGTAAATGATATGTAGAGTAGCTGTATATTGTATATTGTCTGTAAATGATATGTAGAGTAGCTGTATATTGTATATTGTGTACTGTCTGTAAATGATATGTAGAGTAGCTGTATATTGTATATTGTGTAGTGTCTGTAAATGATATGTAGAGTAGCTGTATATTGTGTATTGTGTACTGTCTGTAAATGATATGTAGAGTAGCTGTATATTGTGTACTGTCTGTAAATGATATGTAGAGTAGCTGTATCTTGTATATTGTGTATTGTCTGTAAATGATATGTAGAGTAGCTGTATATTGTATATTGTGTATTGTCTGTAAATGATATGTAGAGTAGCTGTATATTGTATATTGTGTATTGTCTGTAAATGATATGTAGAGTAGCTGTATATTGTATATTGTGTACTGTCTGTAAATGATATGTAGAGTAGCTGTATATTGTATATTGTGTAGTGTCTGTAAATGATATGTAGAGTAGCTGTATATTGTATATTGTGTAGTGTCTGTAAATGATATGTAGAGTAGCTGTATATTGTGTAGTGTCTGTAAATGATATGTAGAGTAGCTGTATCTTGTATATTGTGTAGTGTCTGTAAATGATATGTAGAGTAGCTGTATATTGTGTATTGTGTACTGTCTGTAAATGATATGTAGAGTAGCTGTATATTGTGTAGTGTCTGTAAATGATATGTAGAGTAGCTGTATATTGTATATTGTGTAGTGTCTGTAAATGATATGTAGAGTAGCTGTATATTGTGTACTGTCTGTAAATGATATGTAGAGTAGCTGTATATTGTGTACTGTCTGTAAATGATATGTAGAGTAGCTGTATATTGTATATTGTCTGTAAATGATATGTAGAGTAGCTGTATATTGTGTATTGTCTGTAAATTATATGTAGAGTAGCTGTATATTGTATATTGTGTAGTGTCTGTAAATGATATGTAGAGTAGCTGTATATTGTGTATTGTGTACTGTCTGTAAATGATATGTAGAGTAGCTGTATATTGTATATTGTGTATTGTCTGTAAATGATATGTAGAGTAGCTGTATATTGTATATTGTGTATTGTCTGTAAATGATATGTAGAGTAGCTGTATATTGTATATTGTGTAGTGTCTGTAAATGATATGTAGAGTAGCTGTATATTGTGTACTGTCTGTAAATGATATGTAGAGTAGCTGTATATTGTATATTGTGTAGTGTCTGTAAATGATATGTAGAGTAGCTGTATATTGTGTACTGTCTGTAAATGATATGTAGAGTAGCTGTATATTGTATATTGTGTAGTGTCTGTAAATGATATGTAGAGTAGCTGTATATTGTGTATTGTGTACTGTCTGTAAATGATATGTAGAGTAGCTGTATATTGTATATTGTGTATTGTCTGTAAATGATATGTAGAGTAGCTGTATATTGTATATTGTGTATTGTCTGTAAATGATATGTAGAGTAGCTGTATATTGTATATTGTGTATTGTCTGTAAATGATATGTAGGGTAGCTGTATATTGTATATTGTGTATTGTCTGTAAATGATATGTAGGGTAGCTGTATATTGTGTATTGTCTGTAAATGATATGTAGGGTAGCTGTATATTGTATATTGTGTATTGTCTGTAAATGATATGTAGGGTAGCTGTATATTGTATATTGTGTATTGTCTGTAAATGATATGTAGGGTAGCTGTATATTGTATATTGTGTATTGTCTGTAAATGATATGTAGGGTAGCTGTATATTGTGTATTGTCTGTAAATGATATGTAGAGTAGCTGTATATTGTATATTGTGTACTGTCTGTAAATTATATGTAGAGTAGCTGTATATTGTGTACTGTCTGTAAATGATATGTAGAGTAGCTGTATATTGTATATTGTGTACTGTCTGTAAATGATGTGGAGTAGCTGTATATTGTATATTGTGTATTGTCTGTAAATGATATGTAGAGTAGCTGTATATTGTATATTGTGTAGTGTCTGTAAATGATATGTAGAGTAGCTGTATATTGTGTATTGTGTAGTGTCTGTAAATGATATGTAGAGTAGCTGTATATTGTGTATTGTGTACTGTCTGTAAATGATATGTAGAGTAGCTGTATATTGTATATTGTGTAGTGTCTGTAAATGATATGTAGAGTAGCTGTATATTGTATATTGTGTACTGTCTGTAAATGATATGTAGAGTAGCTGTATATTGTATATTGTGTACTGTCTGTAAATGATATGTAGAGTAGCTGTATATTGTATATTGTGTAGTGTCTGTAAATGATATGTAGAGTAGCTGTATATTGTGTATTGTCTGTAAATGATATGTAGAGTAGCTGTATATTGTGTAGTGTCTGTAAATGATATGTAGAGTAGCTGTATATTGTGTACTGTCTGTAAATGATATGTAGAGTAGCTGTATATTGTATATTGTGTAGTGTCTGTAAATGATATGTAGAGTAGCTGTATATTGTATATTGTGTAGTGTCTGTAAATGATATGTAGAGTAGCTGTATATTGTATATTGTGTAGTGTCTGTAAATGATATGTAGAGTAGCTGTATATTGTATATTGTGTAGTGTCTGTAAATGATATGTAGAGTAGCTGTATATTGTATATTGTGTACTGTCTGTAAATGATATGTAGAGTAGCTGTATATTGTATATTGTGTAGTGTCTGTAAATGATATGTAGAGTAGCTGTATATTGTATATTGTATATTGTCTGTAAATGATATGTAGAGTAGCTGTATATTGTATATTGTGTAGTGTCTGTAAATGATATGTAGAGTAGCTGTATATTGTGTATTGTCTGTAAATGATATGTAGAGTAGCTGTATATTGTGTAGTGTCTGTAAATGATATGTAGAGTAGCTGTATATTGTATATTGTGTAGTGTCTGTAAATGATATGTAGAGTAGCTGTATATTGTGTACTGTCTGTAAATGATATGTAGGGTAGCTGTATATTGTATATTGTATATTGTCTGTAAATGATATGTAGAGTAGCTGTATATTGTATATTGTGTACTGTCTGTAAATGATATGTAGGGTAGCTGTATATTGTGTAGTGTCTGTAAATTATATGTAGAGTAGCTGTATATTGTATATTGTGTACTGTCTGTAAATGATATGTAGAGTAGCTGTATATTGTATATTGTGTACTGTCTGTAAATATGTAGAGTAGCTGTATATTGTATATTGTGTAGTGTCTGTAAATGATATGTAGAGTAACTGTATATTGTGTATTGTCTGTAAATGATATGTAGAGTAGCTGTATATTGTGTAGTGTCTGTAAATGATATGTAGAGTAGCTGTATATTGTATATTGTGTAGTGTCTGTAAATGATATGTAGAGTAGCTGTATATTGTGTATTGTCTGTAAATGATATGTAGAGTAGCTGTATATTGTATATTGTATATTGTCTGTAAATGATATGTAGAGTAGCTGTATATTGTATATTGTGTAGTGTCTGTAAATGATATGTAGAGTAGCTGTATATTGTGTATTGTCTGTAAATGATATGTAGAGTAGCTGTATATTGTGTAGTGTCTGTAAATGATATGTAGAGTAGCTGTATATTGTATATTGTGTAGTGTCTGTAAATGATATGTAGAGTAGCTGTATATTGTGTACTGTCTGTAAATGATATGTAGGGTAGCTGTATATTGTATATTGTATATTGTCTGTAAATGATATGTAGAGTAGCTGTATATTGTATATTGTGTACTGTCTGTAAATGATATGTAGGGTAGCTGTATATTGTGTAGTGTCTGTAAATGATATGTAGAGTAGCTGTATATTGTATATTGTGTACTGTCTGTAAATGATATGTAGAGTAGCTGTATATTGTATATTGTGTACTGTCTGTAAATATGTAGAGTAGCTGTATATTGTATATTGTGTAGTGTCTGTAAATGATATGTAGAGTAACTGTATATTGTGTATTGTGTAGTGTCTGTAAATGATATGTAGAGTAGCTGTATATTGTATATTGTGTACTGTCTGTAAATGATATGTAGAGTAGCTGTATATTGTATATTGTGTAGTGTCTGTAAATGATATGTAGAGTAGCTGTATATTGTATATTGTGTAGTGTCTGTAAATGATATGTAGAGTAGCTGTATATTGTATATTGTGTAGTGTCTGTAAATGATATGTAGGGTAGCTGTATATTGTATATTGTGTAGTGTCTGTAAATGATATGTAGAGTAGTTGTATATTGTATATTATGTACTGTCTGTAAATGATATGTAGAGTAGTTGTATATTGTATATTGTGTACTGTCTGTAAATGATATGTAGAGTAGCTGTATATTGTATATTATGTACTGTCTGTAAATGATATGTAGAGTAGTTGTATATTGTATATTATGTACTGTCTGTAAATGATATGTAGAGTAGTTGTATATTGTATATTATGTACTGTCTGTAAATGATATGTAGAGTAGTTGTATATTGTATATTGTGTACTGTCTGTAAATGATATGTAGAGTAGCTGTATATTGTATATTGTGTACTGTCTGTAAATGATATGTAGAGTAGCTGTATATTGTGTATTGTGTAGTGTCTGTAAATGATATGTAGAGTAGCTGTATATTGTATATTGTGTAGTGTCTGTAAATGATATGTAGAGTAGCTGTATATTGTATATTGTGTACTGTCTGTAAATGATATGTAGAGTAGCTGTATATTGTGTATTGTCTGTAAATGATATGTAGAGTAGCTGTATATTGTGTATTGTGTACTGTCTGTAAATGATATGTAGAGTAGCTGTATATTGTATATTGTGTACTGTCTGTAAATGATATGTAGAGTAGCTGTATATTGTGTATTGTCTGTAAATGATATGTAGAGTAGCTGTATATTGTATATTGTGTACTGTCTGTAAATGATATGTAGAGTAGCTGTATATTGTATATTGTGTACTGTCTGTAAATGATATGTAGAGTAGCTGTATATTGTATATTGTGTACTGTCTGTAAATGATATGTAGAGTAGCTGTATATTGTGTATTGTGTAGTGTCTGTAAATGATATGTAGAGTAGCTGTATATTGTGTAGTGTCTGTAAATGATATGTAGAGTAGCTGTATATTGTATATTGTGTAGTGTCTGTAAATGATATGTAGAGTAGCTGTATATTGTATATTGTGTATTGCTAGTTCCATGTCCAGCTCAACAGACCTACAGCATGGATGTGCTAACAGTAATGGTCAGTGTCACATGGTGCCCTAGTTGTGTACCAGGCCGTTAACGCAGAAGGACGTAAAGCAGGCCTGATTAGCAGAGAGCGTGCAGGTGCACCTGGGTCAAGGTGAGCGTTCCGGTGCCTCAGGTGAGAAGGCAGCAGCTGATCAGGATGGATTACATCACCTGCAGGCCCAGAGTGCACTGCCTGACCCTCACTCACACATTCACCGGGCTGACCCGCTCTCACACACACCGTCAGACCTGAGTCACCTTCCATGCCCACACTGCTCTGTGTGCGAGTCCCCACAGGCTTTAAACCAACACAGTCTGGCCACACACACACACACAGATCTGTTTTAATAACGTATCAGGACTTGAAGGGGTCACAGATTGAAAAGTGGTCAGATCGCCCCCTGCTGGTTGTGTTTAAAATGCACAAAAAAGAACAAATTTGTTCTTTTGAACTATTTTAGTTATGGATTTACTGACGACAAGAGGTGTTCATCCAGGCCTGGCTGTGACGGTATTACTATCAGCTATGGGAACGATTAGCACAGACAGAGGTCAAAAACCCTACAGAATAGGGAACGCTGATGCTGCAGGCGGTTGAGGGAGAGCAGTGCGGAGCTCATTCTCAGACCAGCTGTGGATTTGGCTTTTCTGACTGTGGAAAGCAGCCTTTGAAAGGCTGTGTGTCGTGATCAGACCATCCATAGGGTCAGTCGTTTCTCCAGTCACCAGACACCCGTTTAACTGATACGAGAATTAGCATTGCTTTATAGAAGCTGGACACTCGTGCGGAGTAGAGGGTAGTGGGCGGAGTATTTGGCCCAAGTGTGACAGTAATTGGGGTCATGCTGTGTGACGAGCAATAAGAATGACACTAATGACATGAATCAGGTGGACTGGAATCATGTGACTTACAGTTTGATACATCATAGTTTAGTAAACCCTTTTTCATCACTCTTTTTCACATTTTGGCTTTAGCAATATTCCACCTTGTCCTACAGTAACCCCCTTTTTGTTATCTCAGGTCTTTTTTCCCTCCAATCAGGTTTTGCACATTTTCAGAATTGAATAGAAAACCAGCTATTGTTAGATTTACTGTAATTCTGCTGTAATCTTCAGAGCCCTCTGATGATATCTACATAATGTTAATATTATCAGTTAAAACCAATTCAACATTTTCACATTTTGTTTTAATTTTAATGCAGAAAATGGTCTTTCAGTCACAGAGAAAACTAAAACAACAACAAATCTTAATGGTTTATCCTTTATCTTTTTTATCTGTGTATATTTACTTTTTTTTTACTACAGCTGCACATACTTTATTTAATTTTATTTTAATCTTTTATGTTTGATGTGAACGGACAGTTATCAGAGCATTTCACTGCTAGTTGTACCGTTAATGACTGTTTATCTGACAAATCCACCAGGATTCCTCTCTCAAAACAGTCAGGTCCTGAACCCCCAGACTGACCTCAGTAAAGTTTGGCTCTTAAAACAGAACACTGCTTAAAGATGAGGTTCAAATGTACAGATCACATGATCGTAGATAATCAAAGCTTCAGAAACCTGGAGCCTCCAGCTGTGATTGACACACCTGACCCGCCTCCTTTTCCTGTGTTTAATTCACTCTCCCAGTGATCAGGACCAGTGTAAAGTTGATAACCAGTGGATGTCCCTAAAGAGATGAGGACACACGCTTCACAAGCTCCTGAGACGTTTTACCACAGAGGCTTTCAACACGTTGGTGGTTCATGAAGCTTTGTCCCGCTCAGCACTGGCAGACAGTAACGACATGAGAGACACTGTCCTGAAGCCCCAACACATCTGCTAACAGAGAAGCCTGAACCTTCACCCTGCTGTGAAGTCCAGCCAGAGGCCAGATGTTGCTGATGGACCAAGCTGATCTTTGATGGTCAATTTGGTTGAACATCTACCCTAAGCTGGTTTACCAGTTCATCTTATGACCAACAAAGCATATCATATCATCAGGGAAACAAAAAACAAAAAACCTTGTATCTCCATTTTTTCACCTTTCTCCATAATGTGAATCTGGCGGTTGTTCTTTATACTGTATCATTATATTAAATTTAGTGATGAATGGACCAATAAAAAACACTCCAAAATGAATAAATTATTTTACACTGAAAGTTAAGCAGGTGTTTCCTCCTCCTGTAAAGCTGCTGATCTGGAGATACAAGGTATTTGCGTGATAGTGAAGACATGTTTGGTGGAATAACTGGTCAACCTGAGCTGGTCATACTGGATGACTAGTCTGGTAAAGCTGGTTTGACCAGTATGGTGAAGCTGGTCATACAGTGGACCAGTGTGGTCAGGCTGGTCATGCTGGTCAACAAGCTTGGTAACACTGGTTGTCCAGCTTGGTCATGTGGATTGACCAGCTAAACACCTGAAGACCATTAAACATAAATTAAAACATAGCCTATCCTGGACAGGAGCCAGTCTAACTGGCATATAGGACGAGTGAGTCTGAACGCTGCTGACCGATCAAAGGAAATGTAAAAGCTGGACATCACTGAAGAAGAGCTCAAGCTCTTGATAAACATGATGGGACATATTTGTCTAAGGGTCAAATCGGAATAGTGGGATTGTACTGAGGACATGAATCAGTGGACTGGGAACCCTGGAACCCCTGAGGAAGTTCTACACATGGTGTAGTGGAGCACTAATTGTCCACTAGATGCCACTGGATAATCTGAACACTTTAAAAAGTCTGAATCAGCAGTTTTATCTGCTTCAGTCTCTCACAGGCTGTCACGACCCCATTCAGCACAAGAAGCAAAAGCCTGATCCTACCCAGCTTCCAGCCACTGAGGGTCCAAACACACTGTCCTCCAGCCTGCACTCTTCTCATGATGGGTGGCAGCACCAATACCTTTCCTTTTCTTCTTCAGTGGTGTTCTGGTAGCTCAATCCAGGGAGTGTGACTGCCACCTGCTGGACCATCAGTGTAGGTGTGTATGCCCCCAAGACCCAGCCTGTATTACTCAGTACACATTCAGGTTCTCCGCACTATTGGTAACCAGTAACATCTGCTGAATAAACAATGTCCATGAACAAGAAGCAGGCTGTGGAAAAAAAAGACATTTACAGCCTTTATCTCACTTTATCCAGAGAGAGAGACTGCAGTGCGGGTGGCTTCAGGTGGTCTAAGCTGGTCTTTGATTGTCAAAGTTGTTGAAAAGCTGGTCATCCAGGTGAAAATATACCCTATACAGGTACGCCAGCTCCTGTATATTGCACTGGTCACACTGGTCATCATCAAGCTGGTTGAGAAGGTACACCATCTAACTCAAATGAAAACACCCTATGCTGGTCAAAAGCTAAGCTGGAAAGCTTAAGCTAGCCTTTTATTGGTGTGGAGTGGTGGGCTTTCCCAGCCGGGGAATGGAACTGTAGACCGCCGGGGCAGTGTTGTTACCCGCTGGCGTGGGTGTGAAAATAAAAGCTGTAGGTTGTTTAAGGAGGATGTGGGTCATTAAAACAAATAAACAACATGAGCATAAAGGTTCATTCTGAACAGTCCCTCCAGCACGTCCCCCAGTACAGGTACACTACTGGTTTTCCTGGCTATTACTACAAAATACGGGAATGTTGTCCAGCCATCCTCATATGACCTCTGGGGTTCTGTTCTGCGGGCCTATGGATCAGCGGTATGTCTGGAGGAGGAAGAATGAAGCATGCCCTGAACAGAACCCCCTGCCTACAGTGAAGCATTCTAAGGCCCAATCAGCCAATCAGTCAAATTACAATAGTTTGAAAGGGCAGCAAGCAATTTCCCTCATAAGTTGACATTTTGGAGATACAAGGTTTTAAGGAAATGATATTCAAACAGTACACACAGATGTACTTAATGTAATATTTATTTAGGATATTTGGTTTCTGAGACTTTTACAGTACATTAGAAAAGAAGTAAACAAGAAAAATTCCAGAAGAGACCCGGTTGTAGTGATTTACCAATGACTCAACTGATAATGTGGTCAATACCAATTCTGACCACAACACTAAAGCACTAAAGCAACACCATAGTTAATACTACATTTTATATGAAAGAGGGTGAATGAATGACAGCTTTGCATTTTTTTTCTTCATTCTAGTGTGTTTTAGTCATTTACATAAACATGAAATAGTCCGGACCCATATGTCTAACCAAACTTCTATAGCTCCTGTAGTTTTTCGTCCAGGTGAATCACAAATTAATTCATGAAGGAGATAATTAAATTACTATGGCTAATTGTGCACTCACAAGGAGCCTGGTTTTCAGGTAGCAGCAAAACAGAAGGTTTATTATTATCTTATTCGTAACCCCTGTGAGGTAGACCTGCTTGTGTGCTTTGGATCTTTGTCTTGTTGCATGACCCAACTGCACTTCAGCTCACAGGTAGATAACCTGACAGATAAACCAGTTTGTGAGAGTGATGATTATAATGCCTGGTACCAGTATGTAGAAACTGTACAGTACACTCTTAAATATTCACTAATGAAGCTCGATCTGCATATTTGGCCTTGCTGTTCGAGAATAGCAGAAACAATCCCAGAATACTTTCTAGTGTGATTTTTAAACTACTAAATTTAATATACTAAAATTAGATACCAAACCTCAGATTCCAGCTATTTTTACCAGTTATGTTTTTATGCACTTTTTCAATAACACAATAGAAAATATTAGACTACAAATCCAACCCTCTGTATTAAATCTACCCTGTCTGTCTCCAGGTGTAACTGATTTAGAGGAGAAATTCTACCCACTTCTAAAGCCAGAACTAGAGACAATTAGTTCCCCTGCAAATTGTAAAACCTGCACACTTCATGTAATTCCTTCAAAACTCTCAAAAATCTGACCTCTCTTAACAAAAGTGAATCTGTCCCTTAGCCTGGGAAATGTACCCAAAGCTCTTATACTAGCAATTATTAAACCTTTTCCTAGTGTACTGTCTAATTACATTTCTAATTACAGACCCATTTCTAACCTATCTAACACCTCATCCCCAACCCCCCAACTCCTCCCAAAAGTACTGGATGGAGCTCCTCCACCATCATTCCAGAGAACACAGTTCTTCCACTGCTCCACAGCTCCTCAATGCTGGGGGGCTTTATACCCCTCTAGCCCACGCCTGGCATTATTAGGCAGCATGGAGCCAATAGGGTCATGATGTTGATCTGCTCCAGAGAGTCCTATTCTATTGGCAGTACTTCTTCTCTACAGGGACTAGACAAGCTGTGTGTGCATTTGCACATCTGCGTCAGCAATGGGTGCAGCTTAAAGTAGCTGAATGCCTTCATTATAAAACCTGTGGACATATAGTGCAGATTAATCTGTTACAGTGAGGAGTACACCTGGAAGATCAAGGCTCTGTCAGGTCACACAGTTTAATCGCTGATCCTAGAAAAAGTGTGAAGCCAGGGTGGAGGGGCTGGGTGAAGGTGGTGTGGACTGAATGAAGGAGGGTCATGGTATCAGAGACGCTGTAGAAGGCCAGAGTTCCTGCACTGTGATTCACGTACACTCCTACTCTACAGGAGCTGCAGGACACTGCAGACAGTTTGGTTTCTTTCTTATTGTGCCAGAATGAGTAACCAGAGAAGGAGGCGTTTAATCTCCAGGACTTATCACTGAATCCAAACACACACTCGCTCTCCCCCACCCGGCTGATGCTTTTATACGACACTGCAACACAAACACCAGCGTCTCCACTCCACTCAAATTCCCAGTAACTGCGTCCACTCACGCTCTCGCTACACAGCACCTGCATATGACTTTTAAATCTGCCTGGATGACCAGGATACGGCTGGTATTTGGTACTGCAGGTCGCCACTCGGTTCCCCTCGGACAGACAGATGTACGTATGCGCTGTGTTTGGATCCAGGGTGAACTCACAGAAATCTATTAGACAGAAAACACATCAATAAATTCCAGTCAGCCAAATCCAGAAACACGGGGGCAGCCCTGTGAAGAGCTTTGTTAAAGAAGACCTCCCTAAGAGCACGAGGAAGAAGCCCTGGGAACCCATCCTACTCTATTACAATTGTATCCGTACAAACACAGCTAGTGGAACAGCTGAGTGCTAGATATGAGAACATCTGCTTTCAATCTGCTTTCCTTTATTTTGCCTGATCCAGAAGCCATAGTGAATCCACATATTGGCCAGCTCTGTCACTATACTCAACAGTTCCACAGTTGCAGTAAGAAAAAGTAAGTGGACCCTTTGGGATGACCTGATTTCTGCACTGATTACTAATAACCGTGTCTGATTGTTATCTAAGTCACAATTACAGACAAACACAGTCTGACGAAACTGATAACACACACGGTCACACAGTCCGTGTCTAATTGAGCTAATTGAGTAAACATCCTCAGTGCAGGCTAGAAAAAGTAAGTGAACCCCTGTAGTAATGAGTTCTCCAAGAGCTGTTTAGCTAAAGGTGTTTCGGTTAGGGAGATGAGATTGGAGAGAGACAGAGAAGAGAGAGAGAGAGAGAGAGAGAGAGACAGAGAGAGAGAGAGAGACAGACAGACAGAGAGAGAGAGAGAGACAGAGAGAGAGAGAGAGAGAGAGAGAGAGAGAGAGAGAAAGAGAGAGAGAGAGACAGAGAGAGAGAGAGAGAGACAGACAGACAGAGAGAGAGAGAGACAGAGAGAGAGAGAGAGAGAGAGAGAGAGAAAGAGAGAGAGAGAGACAGACAGACAGAGAGAGAGAGAGAGACAGACAGACAGACAGAGAGAGAGAGAGAGAGAGACAGAGAGAGAGAGAGAGAGAGAGAGAAAGAGAGAGAGAGAGACAGACAGACAGAGAGAGAGAGAGAGACAGACAGACAGACAGAGAGAGAGAGAGAGAGAGACAGAGAGAGAGAGAGAGAGAGAGAGAGACAGACAGACAGAGAGAGAGAGAGAGACAGAGAGAGAGAGAGAGAGAGAGAGAGAGAGAGAGAAAGAGAGAGAGAGAGACAGAGAGAGAGAGAGAGACAGACAGACAGAGAGAGAGAGAGAGACAGAGAGAGAGAGAGAGAGAGAGAGAGAGAGAGAGAAAGAGAGAGAGAGAGACAGAGAGAGAGAGAGAGAGACAGACAGACAGAGAGAGAGAGAGACAGAGAGAGAGAGAGAGAGAGAGAGAGAGAAAGAGAGAGAGAGAGACAGACAGACAGAGAGAGAGAGAGAGACAGACAGACAGACAGAGAGAGAGAGAGAGAGAGACAGAGAGAGAGAGAGAGAGAGAGAGAGACAGAGAGAGAGAGAGAGAGAGAGAGAAAGAGAGAGAGAGAGACAGACAGACAGAGAGAGAGAGAGAGAGACTTACACTGTAGGAAGTCTCTTCTGCTCTGGGGTTCAGGAGGAGGAATGATCTGGATTTCTTTCACTGTTGAAACAGGTAAACACACTGACTTTAATCACTGACACTGTTATTGGTCTCATATTTCACATTCAGTCACATTTCATCATCTATCTAAGAAATTCAACCAGAGGTAAGATAAAACCCGAGCAGTGCTGTGATGAGAGACCAGGTGAAAGACCAGCAAAACCTCTCAAATGACTGAAAAAGATTTCAGATTGGCCGTCAGTTCAAACGTCAAACATAAACTTGAAATAAATAAATAAATGAAAAATATTTGAATAAAGAATTATATTTCCTTCTATCCTGTTATTCTACCACTCTGGAAAAGTTTACCTGCTTCAACATTTTCATCTAAATCAGATAATTATACACAGGTATGTTTATATATTCCAGTTCTGTTTATATACGTTTATATATACCTGTAACTGACACGCTTCCAAACTCCGTATTACACAGTTCTTCCACTTTCCTCATCAACTGAGTCACAGACTTCACTACCTCCTCAAAAGAGTGGACGGGATGGTCAGAGCTGGTGGGAACGACTGCAGATCCAGGGGAATCTGAGACAGACTGGAAACTCTGCACAGAAACACAGAGAAGTACAGAAGCCAGATTCACTGGGAAGAGCTAACAGTGCCTCAGTGTTGCAGTGTTTCAGGGAGCTCCCATGTCTGTGTTACCTTCTGGCTCTCTCCTTTCTTTTAGTCTTAATAACCATACCTATATACTTTGATTTGTATTTGATCTGTTTTTAATATCTGCAATATTTTATATCTACTGTTTTATTTTATTATTATTTCATTATTAATTTTGTTTGATTTTGTTTTATTATTTAACTTTTAGCAACAATTATTCACATTATGTTTTATATTAAATTTTTAATGTTATTATTATTTTTATTTATTCTTTCTCACCAGTGAAGCACCTTGAATTTCAATTTTATTTGTCTGAAAGGTGCTATATAAATAAAGTTTGATTGATTATTGTCAGACACACTCAGTGATGCTGCTCAGCATTCTCCACTCTCCATAAATCCAATCACAGCCAATTCCACCTCTTTACCTTTTTTAGAGTGTCTGACTGCTCACTTGTCAGACCTGATACTGATGGAGGATTGACCATTGGGATTTCTATCTATCCGGCTCAGACCAGCTGCCCGCCCTCCATTAATAACTACACTGAAGTTTACAGAGATTCTAAGCTTAAATAGTTCTGACCAGAGGAGGATAGCCCCCCATATATATGTGTGTGTGTGTGTGTGTGTGTGTGTGTGATCATATAAGGTTCTGTGTTCTGTTGGTTTTCTGGATTTCTGTAAAGCTGCTCTGTGAAACAGCAGGTTGTGAACATGACATGTGGAGGAAGACGCAGTTGTTCTCATTCTGAACTCTAGTCTCTTTCAGTCTCTTCCAGCTCAGCGTGACTGCTTCTGTTACCTTGAGGAAATGGACGTGGTCCTCAGTGTGTGAAAGCTCCTCCAGCTCAGTGTTTCTCCTCCTCAGCTCAGTGATCTCCTGCTCCAGCAGCTTCAGGACTTCTTCAGCTCGACTCACCGCAGCCTTCTCCTGAGCTCGGATCAGCTCTGACGCCTCGGAGCGCTTCCTCTCAATGCAGCGGATCAGCTCAGTGAAGATCCTCTCAGAGCTCCTCACTGCCTCCTGAGCAGAGCGCTGTCACAGACAGACACACAGACACGGCTCAGGCACTCGCCTCCGTCCACTGTTCTGTCCGTCTGTCCATCTAACTGCTAGCAGAGCAGAGCGCTGTCAGAGCAGACAGAGTGTAGAATCGCTCAGCTCTGACCTGCACCTGTTCTAAAGTCGGGACACAGCTCAGGATTCAGGAGTCATATATGGACGTACAGAAACAGGCCTTTGTGGAAATAAGCTCTTTTAAACACTTGATTGTCTGGAAATCTTGCTCTTGTAGAAAGTGCCTCCTGTAAAAAAGCTCTTTTTAGAAATCAGCTCTCTTCTGGTTCTCCAAACTCACCTGGTGAGATTCCACAGCAGCCTTCAGCTCCTCAAGCTCGTTCTCTCTCTCCTGGATTTTCTGCTGGAATTTCCTCTGAACCTCCAACAAGCGCTTCTGCAAAAACCAAAACATAAAGATCAATATTTATTTATTTATTTATTTATTATTAAATTAAATGTAGCTGCATAACATTTACACTGATGGAGCTTTATGACCACCTGCCCAATATTTTGTCTTGACTTGATTTCTCCTGAAAAGGAGAAATCCTTTAAATATTGGGCACACTTAGAAAATTACACAATTTATATATATGTATTTATTTATTTAATATACACAGCCTGTGTAGCTAATCAAATATTAAACCCAACATCTTTCATTGCGTAAAAAAATCATCAGTGTGGCCTGTGCAGAAGTTTGGCCGCCCTAAGCATTTAAGAAGGCAAATCAGGCCTGAGTATGTAACCAACTAGACAGATACTTTATTGATCCCAAAGGAAATGTATCATCTATCATCATCCATCATCATCCTTTCACTCTTCAAACCGTGTGTGAGGGTTGTGCTGCTGTCTATATGGACAAAAGTATTGGGACACCTGCTCATTTATTGTGTCTTCTAAAATCACAGGTATTTAAAATGAGTTTTTCTTGCTTTTGTTGGAGTAACTGTCTCTATTGTCCAGAGAAGAAAACTTTCTGCAAGAGCAACATTGCTGTGAGGATTTGATTGCTTTCAATGACAAGAGCGTTGGTGAGGTCGGGATGTTGAATGATCACCACCCCAGCTCATCATCCCCAACTCCCCAACTCATCCCATTCAAAAGGACTGGATGGAGCTCCTCCACCATCATTCCAGAGAACACAGTTCCTCCACTGCTCCACAGCTCCTCAATGCTGGGGGGCTTTATACCCCTCTAGCCCACGCCTGGTATTAGGCAGCATGGAGCCAATAGGGTCATGATGTTGATCTGCTCCAGAGAGTCCTATTCTATTGGCAGTACTTCTTCTCTACAGGGACTAGACAAGCTGTGTGTGTGCATTTGCACATCTGTGTCAGCATTTTGTATATATTTTAATATATTTAAACATCTGGAGATTTGATGGATATTTTAAAAATATTAGGAGATAAAATCACTTAACCAACAAAACTGAAGAAATGTAATTATCAAATGTATTTAATAGAAATGTAATTTTCTTGTGAGGAAAAAGTCTGGACATCCTGTGCTCCATGATAAGATAGGATAATCCTTTATTAGTCCCACAGTGGGGGAATTCACTAATAGCTGGTATTTCTCCCCTGGCTGAAATAACTTCAGTTAGACGTTTTCTACAATGATCTACAGTCTCTGACATCCACTGGGAGAGCGTGTTTCCCACTCCTCCATGCAGAAATCTTTCAGCTGTGTGATGGTTCAGCTTCAGCTTTTAGACAGAAGGCCTGACATTTCTGATCTCTCCAGACCTACTGCAGGACATCTCCACCTCCACACTTCACAGCTGGTCTGGGTTCTGGTGCTCAAATGCTGAGTCTGTTTTACACCAAACACATCCTCTATTACTGCATCATTTCTTCAGTTTTATGTGTTTATTTATTTTTACCTCCATCTTTGAATATTGTTTAAATGAAGATCAAATGTCCAGATGTTTATATATTAAAAAGACAAAGGTTTTTATGGGGTGTCCTAACTTTTTTCCCATGACATACATCAAGACCAACATGGACCACCTCAAGAGACTTAAACTGAAGCTTTTGGAATGGCCCTCACAGTCCAGAAGATCTCAGAACTAGAATCTTCTGCCAGTGATGAAAGTATCTTCTAATTATCGCTATCAGCAGAATTCCAGCAAATATCGAGATATCATTTTTGTCAATATCGCACACCTCTAATTTGTCCTTGAGTAATGTTAGTGTGGTGCAGGTTTCTGGTGTTACTTTTGCTGTTTGTGTTTTGTGTAAAAGCAGTACAGTACAGTAGAGTAGAGTACAGTACAGTACAGACTAATAGCATAAAATATCAAACATGAAAGCTGGCTTTTGGATGAGAGGTTGTAGTAGAGACGTGTCGAGTGTTCTTACCTGCTTCTCAGCTCGCTCTGCTGTAGCTGATACTGCGTCATGTCCTTTATGTGAATCCATGGTGCACAGCATGCAGATGCACTGCTGGTCAGTCCGACAGTAAACGTTCAGCTGTTGTTCATGTTCACAGCAGATCTGCTCCTGGAGGCGTCTGGAGGCTTTGATCAGCTTGTGCTTCTTAAAGACAGGAACATCATGATGAGGCTGGAGGTGAGTTTCACAGTAGGAGGCCAGACAGGCCAGGCAGGATTTGACGGCTTTGAGTTTTCTTCCAGTGCAGAAATCACACTCCACGTCTCCAGGTCCAGCAGGACAGCGAGCAGAAGGAGCAGCATGGAGCTCAGTCTCCTTCAGTTTCTCCACCACGTCAGCCAGCATGGTGTTCTTACCCAGCACAGGCCTCGGAGTGAAGGCGTGTCTGCACTCAGGGCAGCTATACACACCTTTTTGATCCTCCTGATCCCAGCAGTTATTAATACACACTCTACAGAAGCTGTGTCCACACGGAGTGGTCACAGGTTCCTTCAGTAGTTCCAGACAAACCGGACAGCTGAACTGATCCACTGAAAAAACACCCTCTGCCATTTTACACAAACCACCACCCTCCTGAATGAACTGGTTCCTCCTCCTGTCTGTGAGGGAAATAGAGACACATCTGAAACACCCTATACTGTTCACTGCATACACACACACACACACACACACACACAGACATTCCCACACAAACAGCTTTAACAACCCACACACGATACACACTCACCCACAGTCAGGCTGCAGAAGAAACAGATCAGTTTCACTTTCCCTTCTGAACTGAGAGAGGGGGAGGAGCCAGAAACACACACACATTTATCACTCCTTCTAATGTGTAGAATCAGAGTCAGGAGCAGAAGATCAGCTGCAGATGATCAGAACATGGTTGGAGAGGATTATTCTGGAGGAGTCTGGAGTCTGATTTAAACCTCAGACGTTTAGTCTGGTCTGATCTTGATGGTTGAAGTGAGGGGTGAAGAAGATCACCATCATGGTCAGATCCAGAGAGCTCTCTGAGGCCTTCAGAAAGAAGGGTGGAGATGCAGAGGAGTCTGGGTAGGGGTTTAAACAGATCTCAGAACAGTTAGAGATCAGCCGCTGTTGCACCGTCCACTAAATCATTTACCAGAGGAACAGCTGACCAACAGTCTCTCTCCCCGCCATCATGGACATTTAAAAGGTAAAGGTGCACATATTTGAGCAAAATGTGTCCTCCGCATTTAACCCATCTGTGGTGGTGAACACACACTCACACACATCTGTGGTGGTGAACACACACTCACACACACACACACACTAGTGAGCTAGGGGCAGTGAGGACACACACACACACACACACACCCCAAGAGCAGTGGGCAGCCAACTCCAGCGCCCGGGGAGCAGAGAGGGTAAAGGGCCTTGCTCAAGTGCCCAACAGTGGCAGCTTGGCAAGCCCGGGAATCGAACCCACAACCCTTTTATCGATATCCCGGCGCTCTAACCGCTGAGCCACCACTGCCCTCAGTGGCCGCTGCAGCCGCAAAGCAACCAGCATTGTGGATGACTCCACCCACCCTTCACACAGACTGTTCTCCCTCCTGCCATCAGGAAGAAGGTACCGCAGCATCCGGTCCAACACGACCAGACTCTGCAATAGCTTCAGACTTCTCAACTCAACTCAACTCAACTCAACTTCTGAACTGATGTCTTTTCTGCTACATGCACACAAAATCTCAATCTCTCTCTCTCTCTCATTTGCACACTACCCCCAATTATTTATTATCCTCTGTCTGCACTGTGTTGTGTTGCACTTGTATGTTGCACCATAGTCCTGGAGGAGCGCTGTCTGGTTTCACTGTGTTCTCTGTATGTAGCTGAAATGACAATAAAACCCACTTGACTTGACCAGATCAGACCGTCCTAGCAGGTCTTGCAACATCAGGACTCTCGCAGGTCCTGCCGAACTTAGAGAAACTCAGGATTACATTGAGAGCCGATACACAGTTGAACAGTGTGTAAACAGGACAATACAGACGTAGGATCTGATATACAGATTGATGTCAGAGCAGAGTGGGCGGAGTTTAGTGCAGACAGTTGTCCGTTATAACTATACAGACAATGTGAGAAGAAGTGTCCCACAGTAGCATTTACAGTGTGAGAATGAAAGTGCAGGTGAGCAGAGACAGCTAAGACGTCTGTGGTCAGGAGCTCTTCAGGAGGATGAGGAGTGTGTGAGGGGCAACCAGCATTGTGGACGCATGTTTTTTGTGGGTAGAGAGACCCTGGTGGTCCTCTCAACTGTCCTGACAATCTGCTGCAGGGTCCTGCAGTCCAAACCGTGGTTCCTACTGCCATTGCTGCTGATTAGGCCCACTATTGTAGGATCACCAGCAAACCTGATGATGTGATCGAAGCTGTATTTGCAGCACAATCATGCTTTCGCTTTGTACCTAACATTACAGAGGCCATCAGTACGAGGGAGCATGTCTACACGAACAAGAGGCAGGTCAGCGAAGCCCGTCAGTCAGTCAGTCAGGCAGCGAAAAGAGAACTCCATGGAGCCAGAGGGGCTTCCGACAGCTTGCTGGGGTTGGTGGAGCAGCTGGAGTATTATCAAGGTTTTTAGGGCAGCTCAGCTACGCAGACCTGGTACATGAACCTGAACACCGCCCTTAACTGAGTGTTTTCCAGGTGGGTCAGAGTTCTAAATGGAGGTGATCAGTGCAGTGTGAACAGTGAGGTGTTCTCTGAGGGACTTCTCTTGAAAGGAGGCTTGTGACCACTTCAGTCTTTCAGTGGCACTCATGAAACATCTTAAGATAAGATAATATAAGATAATCATATGTGTCCCACAGTGGGGAAATTCTCAGTGCCACAACAGCAAAGGAAAAGCAAGACACTCAAAATGTAGATAAATTACCAATATATACACAAAATAAATAATAGAAAGCAGAAACTCTGAGGAAAAAGCAGTACTATTTACAGATAATTGCACATGTTTGGGGGGGGGGGGGTATTACAATTAAAAGTACAGTGTGGAGAGTCTGCAGATTATCAGTGCCCCTCTGCTCCCCCTCTCTCTCCCTACACAAAGAAAAGCCTCACGGTTTAGACTCCAGGTCACGTCACATGTTGTACAGTTCCTACATGTGGGACAACGATCACCTAGCCCAAGCATCATCATAAGGGCTAAAAATCAGCCCCCGCCTTTGCTTAAACATGCATAGCCCACATGAAGACACAGCTGGATCAACTCAACGTCTGAGCACGGTACATTGGAAAGTATGGGAAAGCATATCCAGCCTCCTAGAGTTTCACATCTTACAGAGCTAGACCCGGGAACGTAGCTCGTTTCCTGAGACAAGCTGTTAATAAACGCTCTAAAATAAACACTCTAAAAAAATACATTTACAACAATCAAAATACATACATACAATACATTTACCCCTTCAGAGGTCATTGACAGCGTGAACATTCTCCTGCACCTGCTTCAGGTTTGCTTTAACAGAACAGAGTCCAGTTCCTTTCAAATGAGCCGTGATTCAGTGAAACGTGGAGGAACAGGAGTGAAACTGGCTGGTCTTTGAATTCTGGAGTATTTGAACTGAAGAACTTGAGAGAAACTAGATATTAATACAGATAAAACCCAGTCTAAGAAAATGTCTTATTAATAAATATATTAATAAAGAGATTGGTGTTCAATTAACGAATTACCAGAACCCCCATCCAAACAAGCTGTTTCCAGCCCTTCTCACAGCCACAGAGTTACACAGCAAACGGAAATCAACCCACACAAATTTAAAGCTTCTAGACAAAGAATATTTATTTACACAACTTGATCAGAAGAAATACAGAAGATTGGACAGCAGATACAAAAGCTGAAGAAGAAACGAAGAGGCCACTGGAGTCTGACCAGTTTTACCAAACAGAATGATTCCTTTAAAATAAAGTGTTTCAGAATGCAAGTGCCTTTTCAAGCAGACATTTTAAAAGTTGGCTTTTTATCTTATTAAAACCATCAGTATCAAAGTCGAGTGCAACCAGAACGATCCAATATATTTCTAGAGAGAGACACATTAGATTTTGAGCACCAACAGCTTAAAGGAATACTCCAGCTGTCCAACCCAACCTCCACCTGCTGGATCTGTAGCGTACGGTCAGTTCCTACTCAAAATACACTCAGCACTTTTCTCAGAGGTCAGAAATGAATGGACATGTTGTGGATCCGAAACAAACTTATAATGGACGTCAGTGAAGAGATCCTTAACTTATACAAATAAAAGTTACGTTTGCAGAAACACTTTCGTAGACTTGTGTAATTTAAGCTGTAAATCTGAATAACTGGAAAACTAGTCCCGTAAACGACCAGAGGGAAGAATCAATGGCAATCTGCCACCAGTGTATCGTCATCAAAACACCTTAAATACCTAAGAACGGTTTTACTGTCCCCCAGCATCGTAGAGGAGCTGCCGGTCAGTCTCATAAGAACACCTGCACTGTAGAACAGGCGGGATAGTCATTGAGTTCAGCAGCTGCCTCTTCTACTGCGAGTGAGCTTCAAGCCACTGAATTTTCCATTCTTTTCTAAGTTTAGAGAAACGCGCTGAAATGGTGGTGTTAACTGACTGCACCCTACTGAGGTTGGGCTGAAACCGCTGCAGTATTCCTTTACAGCTGCGATGTTGGGAAGGCAGAGATTTCCAGACACACTGATCATCAGTAAGGCGAGACCAGACACACATTTTCCTGATCAAAAAAGGCTGATTCTCTCAACACACACAATCAGCCACACTCCTACTCAAGTTTCCAGGTTTTGGTATTAATGTTCTGCAGGGTTTTGGTACTGTGACAGTTCTGAGATCAGGTCAGGTCATACTAATCACTCCAGAGAGAAGCAGTCAATGTGAAAGAGTCTATTGTACTGTGTAGTGCCCAATCCACTCAGCAGCCGGCAGGCTCCATCTTTAAAGTGCTTGGGAAAACCTGGTAAACGTCCGTTTCACAGCAGCAGGTGGGCTTCAGAGGTTCTCCATCACCAGCCGAACATGTACTCCATCGCTTTAGACACAAAGCTGTCGTCTTTCCTCGGAGTGTCTCTGTCCGACACAACCTGCAGGACAGAAGACTCGTAAAGCTGACTGCACTCCACAATAATAAAAATACAACTTATCAGCATCACCTTCAAAACGTTCTGCATCACCTGAACTATTCCAAACGACCAGTGGTTTTGTAATAAAGCAGCTGTATGAACAGGTTTAATACAGGCTGCCCAATGTGTCAGTCATTTCAGCATCAGCTTCACAACGCATCACAGGACGTGGAAGGTCAAATTATGTCTGCTTATACAAATCCCATACTGCTCCCATTTTCTAATATACATTTAGATTAAAATTTAGATTATATCTGCTAAATATCATCATTTATTTAACACCAATCTTGGGCACATAACATGACATGTTGGATCACTGACTACTGGTGATGTCTATATCAGGTGAAAATTCCTGTATTTAATATTGCAGAAATGATCATGCACCCCATGATTAATACAAACCGAAAAACCCTGATTTAATTTTATTTAAGTTTATTTAATTTATTCATGCTTTTCCTTTCCTTTTGATTTGATTTTGTTTCTTGAAATTGTGAATGTTAATTATATCAATACAGCACCTCTTTCTGGGCTCTGTAAAATACACACACACACAGTCAGGATACAAACGCAGTGTGTGTGTTTTAGTCAAAGTCCAGAGGTCTGGGTAGAAAGGTACCTGGTATTCACTGCTGGAGGCTTTGTAAGCAGCGCTGAGTGGCCTCATGGCTGAGCGAGGAGTGGACACAGGCTGACCTGGGGTGCAGTTAGCTCTGACTGGGGGTGTGAACATACCACTGTTGCTGACGCCCTTCTCTGAGCCCTCCATTACACTCTGATCAGTAGAAGAGCACACACACACACACACACACACACACACACACACACACACACACACACACACACACACACACACACACACAATTAAATAGAATCACACACTCAGTTCAGAGAGTTTATCCAGAACAGTGCAGCCAGTTTTAAACGCAGTCAGGTTTTATAGCGTTCAGCTACCAACTAGAAACACACTGATATGGGAACTGTGAGCTGCTCTCGCACTGTTCTGACTGCAGTGAAACAATTAACAGTGTTTGATATTTCCATCTTTTTCATAACTTATTTCCATATTAATTCTCATTTAGAATTCCCCTCCCCCAAACCTCTCTTTCTATTTATTTATATACATAAATTTATTTTATAATTTTTTGTATTAAATAGTGATGCACATACAAAGACAGAAGCATGTCAGGATGTGCAGGGAACACTGTCATTTTTCTATATCAGAAATCTATTTTCACAGGAAGCACAGGGTTCATACTGGAACTGTTCAATAATCTTTAATAAGACTTGCTGATGTGAAGAACGAATTCTGTACATACTTTCATTAATTTCATGTATAATTTATCACCTTAAATCATAAAAAAAACTGTGGAATTGTTACTGTTTATACAGTGTTTAAAGACTGACCCTAAAACACTGCTCTTACCTTATCAATACAAGGTTTGACACCAATCATAATGGCCTCACCAAAGATTTTCCCATCTTTACTGAGGGCTTTCCTCGCCTGCAGTTTAGACTGGTACTGGATATGCATCCAGTTACCTGCGTTCGACATCTGACAATTCAAAAGAACACGGTTAGTTTAGAACCGAGCTAGAACACCGAGCTAGGTGTTTAGTTTAGAACCCAGAGAGGTGAGAAATACTTACTACATGTTTGAGTATGTTTCCGTACTGAGCAAACTGCAGCAGGATGTAGGAGGCAGAAGCTGGAGGGAATCTGCAGGAAATGAAAGGAAAGACTGGAATACACTACAGGAAGCGTCTTTAATACCCATCAGTCTTGTGTTTAACATCGGGATCTGGGGCAATACAAGTTAGACTAGTACACGCCTTAATGAAACCGTCCACAGGTTAACCAGGGACAGAAATAACTGCTTTCACACACACACACACACACTTACCCAAACACTGTGACCCAGGTCTCGTCCAGCTGGTCTTCTGAGGACAGAGCATCTCCCTGAGTGAAGAAAGGATCCACCTGTGCAGGTGAGAGGGTGCTCTTCCTCTGCTGACTCAAACCCGCAGGACTGAACATACTGCCAGCTGCAGCAGGACACACACACACACACACACACACACTTATATTAACTACCTACACTCCTCCACCACAGGGGCCTGTCAGAGTGCAGATCTCTAGCTGTTTACAGATGGCTCAAATAAGAGATTTTTTCTTTTTTTAATGTTTGGTGTAAGAATAGCAATGAAAATGAACAAGCTGAACCCAACAGAACCATCCTCTTATTAAACAGTCAAAGCTACAGGTAAAGGCTCACCTGTGCCTGGGGTTCCCGTCACACCGGCCAGCGGAGTGTGCAGCACTGAGAAAGGCTGAGAAACACAAAACACATACATTAGGATTTCACATTACAGTGAATTTCAAATAAGACCCTTCTGTGGCCCACCTCTCTCAACTTACACAATCTACAGCTGTAGAGACCCACTTATATCTGCACTTATTTGAAAGGGCCCATATTCCACCAAAGTGTCATCAAACAGGCTGTCTGTTGGTCACGGTGTCTTTGAGATGGATATCGGTACTGTGATTAAGCACAGTTTTAGACGTGTATCTCGGCACTAAGAGTGTCTGTATGTACAGAAACTCCATATATGATTACAACAGAGGCAAGCAGTGTCGCTCCAATATCTGTACACAGTACCTGTGTCTGCATTAGAGAGCACAGATACCATTTTTATTCATACAGAGAGCATGTTTGTTTGCAGACGGTTATAAAACCAAATGTTTAATGAACCAGTAAAACTGAGTCAGACAGTTATTATTATTATTAAACACTGTAAGATGGCGCCGCGGAGGTGGCCGCCTGTTGCAGCAGCTCCTGCTTACTTCTGAGTTTTTCCTAACCTTTTCCTGCTGTTCGAGTGCTTAGATTGTGTATATGGTGGTAATTTATCTACGTTTTTGCATCTGAGTGTCTTGCTATCCCTTTTCTGCTGCGACACTGAGAATTTCCCCACTGTGGGACTAATACAGGATTACCTTGTCTTATCTTAATGGTGTTTGTTTGGTTCTGAAAGCAGAAGCTGTTTAAAGAAAACACTGAAGTTTAGCATTTTTTTACACCGAGTCGAGAACCTGAATCTGAAATGGCTGCACTTTGTTTCTAAACAGGTGTTTTCTCTGCTCTGAAATGGGAATTTAAACACTGTTTTAAAGCTGTTTGGTGAAGCTGAGCCAGATTCTGCTTCCCTACCTGCCCGTGTTTCTGCATTGTGGCCATTTGAATTTTTTCAGCTCTGAAACTTCTCAGATGTGCAGTTTCTCAACCAGATAACGCTGTTCTTTCCATCTTATTAGATCTTAATTACGATACTATATGAAAAAAAGCACAATCTATAAAAGTGGACATTCATAAATATCAGGATTTATAGCCGCCTGTCCAGTATTTAAGAGTCAGAGTTGGTATTGGTACTCAGTATAAGCAGACTGGTATCAGTAAGGGAAAAGTGGTATCAGTGTTTCCTGGGATGTAAGTAAAGATTGGTCACTGTCATAAAAGCAGCGGAGTAGAGATGCTGTGTCGGGACAAAAGTGCCTTGGGTAACAAAATTAAATAAAATACAAGCAGCTGTGTTTCAGGTGCAGTGGGACATCTCACCTGCTTGCGTGACGCCAGAGGGGACATGCCGATCCCCGGACTGGACAGGTCATCATAGATGCTCCTGACTGGAGGCGCACCGCTCTTGTCCTTGGGCGTGGGAACCACAGGCTGAGGAGGAGAACCACCTAATACAACACACACTCATCAGCAAGCCCACATTACAAACCCAACTCATCACACCGCCTTTCATCAGAAGCGAGCCTCTTTCACTCCGTGTGGTCCGGTCTGCTCTATACACTGGATTACTCTTTATATGTACCTGCTAGAAGAGGAGACCTCATCTCTGCTCCTCCGGTCAGGCTGATCGTCCTGGGCTGAGGGGTGGTGGGGGCTGGCAGGTCCCCCATCAGAAACCCGGGCAAGAACTGAGCCCCAGGGCCGGGCTTTGGGGAGGTGGGGGAGCCCAGTGCCATCGGTTCAATACCTGTTTAAACAGAAGAGCGATCAGTACTGTTTACGTCTGGAGCTTGGGATCAGTTCACTTCTGACCCGACACTGGAAAACCCTCCAGACTGTTACAACACACAAAGCAGAGGACGCTCTTCAAGCTGTGTCCCAAGCAACCGATATATTAATAAATTAAATAATTACACAGTTTAGCATACGTGATCCGTGTTTTTAAGCCATGGTAGGCCTATACCCCTTTTCCCAGGACATGTGGAATCCTAAAAAAAAAGCCAGAACTTCTGAATTGTCCACAATAACTTTTTTAATGTTTACATTGTTTTAACACCCTCCTGTCCCATGCCTAATATTCTGAAAATCTAAATATTGTCCCCCGATTTAACCGCTGACGACACTCATGGATATCCAAAACCATATTGTGATGTTACTTACATTTATGGCATTTAGCAGAAGTTCTTCTCCAGAGCGACTTACAAAAGTGCTTTGCTATTTACCCAAGAAAACCTCAGCTAGTTAGAATAGACTAATAATTCAAAGATACCTCTAAGCTTAGACATTACTAAACACAATACAATAAGGAGACCATAGTACTCTAATCGTCCAAGTCCTCTCAGAGGAGGAGGGTCTTCAGTCTGGGTTTGAGGACAGCGAGCGTTGGACTCTGCTGTTCGGACACCCAGGGGAAGCTCGTTCCACCACTTCGGTGCAGGACAGTAAAAAGTCTGGACGCTCGTCTTCCGTGGATCTTAAAGGATGGCTTTTGACCATCACCATCAAGTACGGAGGAGCTGGCTGGTCCAGTCTTGGCTTTGTAGACCAGAGTCAGGGGTCTGAATCTGATGACCTGGGCAGCAGCTACAGGAAGGCAGTGAAGAGAGAACGCAGCAGAGGAGGAGGAGCTGACCATGGCTGAACTTAGGGACATTGAAGACGACCCGCTGTGTTCTGGATGAGCTGCAGGGGTCCGATGGTGCACAGAGGGAGACCAGCCAGAAGAGAGCTGCAGCGGTCAAGTCTGGAAGTGAGGAGAGACTGAACGAGCACCTGGGCGCCTCTCTAGAGAGGAAGGGTCGAATTCTCTGGATGTTGTACAGGAGAAATCTGCAGGACTGAGTCAGAACTGCAACATGACCTGAGAACCATAACTGATCATCCATGACTCCACCAAGGCTTCCAGCTTCTGTAGAAGGAGTGACCAGTGAGTTCTCAAAGGAGATGGCCAGATCGTTTTTAGGTCCAGCAGTTCCTGCACTTATGACAATAGGGGCTCAGCGGTTATATCGCCGGGATATCGATAACAGGGTTGTGGGTTCGATTCCCGGTCTCGGCAAGCTGCCGCTGTTGGGCCCTTGAGCAAGACCCTTTACCCTCTCTGCTCCCCGGGTGCTGGAGTTGGCTGCCCACCACTCTGGGTGTGTGTGTGTGTGTGTGCTCACTGCCCCTAGCTCACTAGTGTGTGTGTGTGAGTGTGTGTTCACTACCACAGATGGGTTAAATGCGGAGGACCCATTTCGCTGTACAGTGACAAATACGTGCACCTTTACCTTTATAATGATAAACATCGCCATATAGACCACCCCTACACTGTGTACTTACCTACTAGTTCACAAATACAACTTTACTAAAGCCGTTCCACGATAACATTTACCACCTAGGACTGACAAAATACATAAATATAGTACTGGATAAAAAGTAATGTAATATATTGTCAAATATGAACAGTCCACTGTTTATAGCTATTTATAGTTTTAAGCCCAAAAGAAAGATTATTTCAGTTATCTTATGACTCTATATATGTTTATTCTTTTTTATTAAATAAAGTGTAAGCTTGAATATAAAAGCTACTCGAGTTGAACTGCACGTATTCCAAACCCCACCCGTATTCCGCCCCACTGTTAGACACTACTCAAACCCTCAGCCAATCCGAGCGCGGGATAGAACCAAACCAGCCAATCGTGGCAGGGGAGAGGCGGGCTTTAGCCGAAAACAGGTGGGAGAAAAAAAAAAAGGTACAGCAACCGGTACAGAGCCGCTGCGTTAGCTTAGCATAGTCGCCAAGCTTCTCCAGCTTTAATGAAGCTAACTCAATTAATTACTCAGATACGGCATCACACACAAGAACCGCAGCGTATGGGGCTGTTATTCAATTAGAAGATACAGCTAGTTATAGATAGTAAAATAGCAGTAATGTGTGAAGTAGCTATAGCGTGCAGATGCGTTAGCGAAAGGTGGCTAGCTATCCTAGCTAACTAAGCTATATTAGAGATAAAACGGCTTGTTTGGTGGTTTAGGATGTAATTTATGAATCTGTTATATATGTAGTAATTATATATAAACGTTTTTTGCGTTTTAAAATCATACAACTATAAATTACACTAAAACGAGGGTGAAGTTGGCTTGTTGTTGGAATTGTCCGTTCCACCTTAAATGGTGGTGCAGTTGGTGGTGCAGCCTCAGGCGCCAGAATGTAACTGCACCACCATTTAAGGTGGAACGGACAATTCCAACAACAGGTCGACAAATAAGCTCAGAATTATGGTTTTATTACTATAAATGTTCACCAAACATGTCAGCACCGCTACTACCATCACACACAGCAAAATACCACCAATCTAGAACTCGTTTGTAGGCTTAAATATTAAATATGTTAATACTTTCTTACCCAGAGCTCCCTGTGTGTCCATGCCGTGGATTCAAACCAAGCAGGAAATGACGTGTGAGCCCCACGATTGAAGACCTCACGCCCGCGCAAAAAAAAATTAAATAAAATAAATATATATATATATAATTACAAAATAAATAAGAAATGTATTACTAAAATAGTAAAATAAAACCCCAAAGTGCAATTCAATCACTACGTTAGATTACCGTCCTTATATCAGTATGGGGTCCTCAAGCTAATCACATTAGTCCTGTTAGATTAAAGGGACAATTTCAGGGGCCACTAAAGACTAAAGTGTGATGTAATAAATAATACATAATAAAACTTAGGAATGGTTTCCCAGAAAGGACCTACGTTGTCTAGTTCTAGACTAAATTTGACTTTCAATTGAGATTACTATTCAAAATGCACTGTAGTCCAAGACTAGGCTTAATCCCAGTCTGGGAAACCGTCCCTTCAATTTTAGTGATGTCACAAAAGTCTAAGCATTTTTATTTCATACTGAAGTTATAAGGAGTGAAGTCTGGACTACATCACAATACAGGACGGCCAGTTAGAGTATTTTACATATAGTATTTATAAATGATACACACATGTTACACACAAATTAATTGGTCAGATGCTGGCCAATAACACACCTTAATAAATCACCTGCACTGAGATTTTGCAGGTGGGGAAACTTGCAACCTCCCCCCTTGTCCACTAGAGGTCAGTGCGGTCCCAGCAACTGAGCTCTCCTCCTCTTGTTGAGGAATCTGCTTAGCAGAAGGTCCTGGTTCTGGAACTAGAACTGTACCGTGCTCTAACGAGAGCTGAGATTGGGCTTTAGGGGTTTGCATAAAGTCATTCTTTATTCAAACAGCAAAAAATCTAAATTGTTTCTCAGGGAGAACCTCCTCCACCCTCACCCTGAGGGTCTCCAGCCTCATTAGAGCACTCATTACTGCAGCTGAGGCCCAGCTGCCTTTTACTGGAGGAGTAGCAGTCCCACAGTGCCCCTGCAGAAACACCAGCTGATTCTCAGCAACCAGCCAGGTCCAACCAACAACAGCGACCCGGGTTTAAAGAGCCCATGCAAACTACAACAGTTTAGCCCCACCCATTCAGCTATAGTAGTTTAGCCCCACCCATTCAGCTATAGTAGTTTAGCCCCACCCATTCAGCTACAGGTCAGATACCAAACGTGTCCTGGCTGATGGGCTGAATGTGAGGTCAGAGATCAATCGTGAGGCTCTGATTAGTCTCTGAACTTCTCCTTTACCGGTGAGCCTGTGGGTGAAAGCTCTGTACTGTGATGCCTGTGTGCGCTCACAGCTGCTCAGTGTTGATGAATACAGTAAATCACTGGGAAATGAAATGAGGGTGTTTTTCATGTGGTAGATGGGTTCACGTCTCCATTAGTGAGGGAGGAAATATGATGTTAGTGATCTGCAGCCGAATACAGAGAAATACAATCTGCTGCAGAAGCCATTAGGTAAATAGCTGCGCATGATAAACACCCGGCCTTTATTTCCATTCATTCAGAGGAGGCCACGCTGCAGTGCTGAGAGAGGTGTGAGAGCAGGGCTGCTGTAAATGTATGTGTGTGCAGTGTGAGATGGTGTACGCCGTGTCTCCACCCGTATGAATCACCCCTCTGTTTAGCTGTCTCCGTCGCTGTGTGATGCTGTAGTGTACTTCATTTGCTCCAGCCTGAAGCTGCTCTCGTTATTCTCCTCCTCCGTCCCGTCCCAGAACCGCCTCAGAGGCCCGAGCAGTTAAAAAGCCAATATCCTATTTTTATTGTAGATCGCTTTCCCCCGAGCCCCCCGGAACGGCTGAGTGGGCTTCTGTATTTCCCAACTTCTCCTTATCCCTTAGAATAAAACACACTGGATATCAGAACATATTACATATATGTAAATGAGCTCTGTTCTGATTGGCTGGCCTGTGTTATGCATCATGAATACATCATGGTTATTAATTGTGTTTATTCTGTATATGTGTTGAGAAATAAATAGGTGGGGCTAAACTGCTGTAACCATGAGTGGGTGTGGCTTAACTGCTGTAGGTCAAATGGGTGTGGCTAAACTGCTGTAGCCTGAATAGGTGGAGCTAAACTGCTGTAACCATGAGTGGGTGTGGCTAAACTGCTGTAGGCTGAATGGGTGTGGCTAAACTGCTGTAGCCTGACTGGGTGTGGCTAAACTGCTGTAGGTTGAATGGGTGTGGCTAAACTGCTGTAACCATGAGTGGGTGTGGCTAAACTGCTGTAGCCTGAATGGGTGGGGCTTACAGCTCAATTACTGCTCTGGTAACTGGGATCTTGAGCCCCAGTGCTGAAAGACTTAAAAGGCTCCCAGTAGCATTTGCTGTTTTGTGTGTGTGTGTGTGTGTGACCACTTCCAGTCCCACCTTAGAACCCCCCCCCCCCACACACACAGTGCTGGTGATGATGTGGTGTGTGTGTTATGGTGGTGTGTGTGTTATGGTGGTGTGTGTGTGTTATGGTGGTGTGTGTTATGGTGGTGTGTGTTATGGTAGTGTGTGTGTGTTATGGTGGTGTGTGTTATGGTGGTGTGTGTTATGGTGGTAGTGTGTGTTATGGTGGTGTGTGTGTGTTATGGTGGTGTGTGTGTTATGGTGGTGGTGTGTGTGTTATGGTGGTGTGTGTGTTTTGGTGGTGGTGTGTGTGTGTTAGAGTGGTGTGTGTTATAGTGGTGTGTGTGTTATGGTGGTGTGTGTTATAGTGGTGTGTGTGTTATGGTGGTGTGTGTGTGTTATGGTGGTGTGTGTTATGGTGGTGTGTGTGTGTTATGGTGGTGTGTGTGTTATGGTGGTGGTGTGTGTGTTATGGTGGTGTGTGTGTTTTGGTGGTGTGTGTTATGGTGGTGTGTGTGTGTTATGGTGGTGTGTGTTATGGTGGTGTGTGTGTGTTATGGTGGTGTGTGTTATAGTGGTGTGTGTGTTATGGTGGTGTGTGTGTGTTATGGTGGTGTGTGTTATGGTGGTGTGTGTGTGTTATGGTGGTGTGTGTTATGGTGGTGGTGTGTGTTATGGTGGTGTGTGTGTTATGGTGGTGTGTGTTATGGTGGTGGGTGTGTGTTATGGTGGTGTGTGTGTGTTATGGTGGTGTGTGTGTTATGGTGGTGTGTGTTATAGTGGTAGTGTGTGTTATGGTGGTGTGTGTTATGGTGGTGTGTGTGTGTTATGGTGGTTTGTGTTATGGTGGCTTGTCTGTGTTATGGTGGTGTGTGTGTTATGGTGGTGGTGTGTGTGTTATGGTGGTGTGTGTTATGGTGGTAGTGTGTGTTATGGTGGTGTGTGTTATGGTGGTGTGTGTGTGTTATGGTGGTGTGTGTGTTATGGTGGTGGTGTGTGTGTTATGGTGGTGTGTGTGTTTTGGTGGTGGTGTGTGTGTGTTAGAGTGGTGTGTGTTATAGTGGTGTGTGTGTTATGGTGGTGTGTGTGTTATGGTGGTGTGTGTTATGGTGGTGTGTGTGTGTTATGGTGGTGTGTGTTATGGTGGTGTGTGTGTTATGGTGGTGTGTGTTATGGTGGTGTGTGTGTTATGGTGGTGTGTGTTATGGTGGTGTGTGTGTGTTATGGTGGTGTGTGTTATAGTGGTGTGTGTGTTATGGTGGTGTGTGTGTGTTATGGTGGTGTGTGTTATGGTGGTGTGTGTGTTATGGTGGTGTGTGTGATATGGTGGTGGGTGGGTGTTATGGTGGTGTGTGTGTGTTATGGTGGTGTGTGTGTTATGGTGGTGTGTGTTATAGTGGTAGTGTGTGTTATGGTGGTTTGTGTTATGGTGGTGTGTGTGTGTTATGGTGGTGTGTGTGTTATGGTGGTGGTGTGTGTGTTATGGTGGTGTGTGTGTTTTGGTGGTGTGTGTTATGGTGGTGTGTGTGTGTTATGGTGGTGTGTGTTATGGTGGTGTGTGTGTGTTATGGTGGTGTGTGTTATAGTGGTGTGTGTGTTATGGTGGTGTGTGTGTGTTATGGTGGTGTGTGTTATGGTGGTGTGTGTGTGTTATGGTGGTGTGTGTGTTATGGTGGTGTGTGTTATGGTGGTGGGTGGGTGTTATGGTGGTGTGTGTGTGTTATGGTGGTGTGTGTGTTATGGTGGTGTGTGTTATAGTGGTAGTGTGTGTTATGGTGGTGTGTGTGTTATGGTGGTGTGTGTGTGTTATGGTGGTGTGTGTGTTATGGTGGTGTGTGTGTTATGGTGGTGTGTGTGTGTTATGGTGGTGTGTGTGTTATGGTGGTGTGTGTTATGGTGGTAGTGTGTGTTATGGTGGTTTGTGTTATGGTGGCTTGTCTGTGTTATGGTGGTGTGTGTTATAGTGGTAGTGTGTGTTATGGTGGTGTGTGTGTTATGGTGGTGTGTGTGTGTTATGGTGGTGTGTGTGTTATGGTGGTGTGTGTTATGGTGGTAGTGTGTGTTATGGTGGTTTGTGTTATGGTGGCTTGTCTGTGTTATGGTGGTGTGTGTGTTATGGTGGTGGTGTGTGTGTTATGGTGGTGTGTGTGTTTTGGTGGTGGTGTGTGTGTGTTAGAGTGGTGTGTGTTATAGTGGTGTGTGTGTTATGGTGGTGTGTGTGTGTTAGGGTGGTGTGTGTTATGGTGGTGTGTGTGTGTGTTATGGTGGTGTGTGTTATGGTGTGTGTGTGTGTTATGGTGGTAGTGTGTGTTATGGTGGTGTGTGTGTGTTATGGTGGTGTGTGTGTTATGGTGGTAGTGTGTGTTATGGTGGTGTGTGTGTGTTATGGTGGTGTGTGTGTTATGGTGGTGTGTGTTATGGTGGTGGGTGTGTGTTATGGTGGTAGTGTGTGTTATGGTGGTAGTGTGTGTTATGGTGGTTTGTGTTATGGTGGTGTGTGTTATAGTGGTGTGTGTGTTATGGTGGTGGTGTGTGTGTTTTGGTGGTGGTGGTGTGTGTGTTAGAGTGGTGTGTGTTATAGTGGTGTGTGTGTGTGTGTTATGGTGGTGTGTGTGTGTTATGGTGGTGGTGTATGTGTTATGGTGGTGGTGTGTGTTATGGTGGTGTGTGTGTTATGTTGGTGTGTGTGTTATGGTGGTGTGTGTTATGGTGTGTGTGTGTGTGTGTTATGGTGGTGTGTGTTATGGTGGTGTGTGTTATGGTGTGTGTGTGTTATGGTGGTGTGTGTTATGGTGGTGTGTGTAATGTTGGTGTGTGTGTTATAGTGGTGTGTGTGTGTGTTATGGTGGTGTGTGTTATGGTGGTGTGTGTGTTATGGTGGTGTGTGTGTGTTATGGTGGTGTGTGTTATGGTGTGTGTGTGTGTGTGTGTGTGTGTGTTATGGTGGTGTGTGTTATGGTGGTGTGTGTGTGTTATGGTGGTGTGTGTGTTATGGTGGTGTGTGATATGGTGGTGTGTGAGTGTTATGGTGGTGTGTGTGTTATAGTGGTGTGTGTTATGGTGGTGTGTGTGTTATAGTGGTGTGTGTGTTATAGTGGTGTGTGTTATAGTGGTGTGTGTGTGTTATGGTGGTGTGTGTGTGTTATGGTGGTGTGTGTGTTATAGTGGTGTGTGTGTGTTATGGTGGTGTGTGTGTGTTATGGTGGTGTGTGTTATGGTGGTGTGTGTGTGTGTTATTGTGTGTTATAGTGGTGTGTGTGTGTTATGGTGGTGTGTGTGTTATGGTGGTGTGTGTTATGGTACACTGCAGAGGACTTTCTGACTTTAGGTAACTCTGCTTAGCTCAGAGACACCACACACTGCTGAATAATGCACACTCTGCTGCTAGCATCTCTCTCTCTCTCTCTCTCTCTCTCTCTCTCTCACACACACACACACACACACACACACACACACTCTCCTTATCTGTCTTTACTGTAGGAATCTTACTTTAGAGATCAGCTCTGTAAGAAACAGAAGACAGTGACTCATCCACACACCAAATGCAGCCAGACTGAAGACACTGAGACTGCCAGTGCCAGTGTTAGTGTTAGTGCCAGTGTTAGTGTCAGTGTCAGTGTCAGTGTTCGTGTCAGTGTTAGTGTGTCAGTGTCAATGTTAGTGTCAGTGTCAATGTTAGTGTTAATGTTAGTGTCAGTGTTAGTGTCAGTGTTAGTGTCAGTGTCATTGTTAGTGTCAGTGTTAGTGTCAGTATTAATGTCAGTGTCAGTGTCATTGTTAGTGTTAGTGTCAGTGTTAGTGTCATTGTTAGTGTTAGTGTCAGTGTTAGTGTCATTGTTAGTGTCAGTGTTAGTGTCATTGTTAATGTCAGTGTCAGTGTTAGTGTCATTGTCAGTGTCAGTCATTGTTAATGTCAGTGTTAGTGTCAGTGTTAGTGTCAATGTTATTGTTAGGGTCAGTGTTAGTGTCATTGTTAGTGTTTGTGTCAGTGTCATTGTTAGTGCCAGTGTTAGTGTCATTGTCATCGTTAGTGTTAGTGTCATTGTTAGTGTCAGTGTCAATGTTAGTGTCAGTGTTAGTGTCATTGTTAGTGTTAGTGTTATTGTCAGTGTTAGTGTTAGTGTCATTGTTAGTGTTTGTGTCAATGTTAGTGCCAGTGTTAGTGTCATTGTTAGTGTCAGTGTCAATGTTAGTGTCAGTGTTAGTGTCATTGTTAGTGTTTGTGTCAGTGTCATTGTCAGTGTTAGTGTCACTGTTAGTGTTTGTCAGTGTCATTGTTAGTGTCAATGTTAGTGTCATTGTCATCGTTAGTGTTATTGTCAGTGTCAGTGTTAGTGTCAGTGTTAGTGTCAGTGTCAATGTTAGTGTCAATGTTAGTGTCATTGTCATCGTTAGTGTTATTGTCAGTGTCAGTGTTAGTGTCAGTGTTAGTGTCAGTGTCAATGTTAGTGTCAGTGTTAGTGTCACTGTTAGTGTTTGTCAGTGTCATTGTTAGTGTCAATGTCAGTGTCATTGTTAGTGCCAGTGTTAGTGTCATTGTCATCGTTAGTGTTATTGTCAGTGTCAGTGTTAGTGTCAGTGTTAGTGTCAGTGTCAATGTTAGTGTCAGTGTTAGTGTCATTGTTAGTGTTTGTGTCAGTGTCAGTGTCATTGTTAGTGTTAGTGTTATTGTCAGTGTTAGTGTTAGTGTCATTGTTAGTGTCAGTGTCAATGTTAGTGTCAGTGTTAGTGTCATTGTTAGTGTCAGTGTTAGTGTTATTGTCAGTGTTAGTGTCAGTGTCATTGTTAGTGTCAGTGTCAATGTTAGTGTCAGTGTTAGTGTCAGTGTTAATGTCAGTGTCAATGTTAGTGTCAGTGTTAGTGTCAGTGTCACTGTCAGTGTTAGTGTCAGTGTCAATGTTAGTGTCAGTGCCAGTGTTAGTGTCAGTGTCTATGTTAGTGTTAATGTCAGTGTCAATGTTAGTGTTAGTGTCAGTGTTAGTGTCATTGTCAGTGTTAGTGTCAATGTTAGTGTCAGTGTCAATGTTAGTGTTAATGTCAGTGTCAATGTTAGTGTTAGTGTCAGTGTTAGTGTCAGTGTCATTGTCAGTGTTAGTGTCATTGTTAGTGTTTGTGTCAATGTCATTGTTAGTGTCAATGTCAGTGTTAGTGTCATTGTTAGTGTCAGTGTTAGTGCCAGTGTCATTGTTAGTGTTAGTGTCAGTGTTATTATCAATGTCAGTGCCATTGTTAGTGTCAGTGTTAGTGTTATTGTCAGTGTTAGTGTTATTGTCAGTGTTAGTGTCAGTGTCATTGTTAGTGTCAGTGTCAATGTTAGTGTCAGTGTTAATGTCAGTGTCAATGTTAGTGTCAGTGCCAGTGTTAGTGTCAGTGTCTATGTTAGTGTTAATGTCAGTGTCAATGTTAGTGTTAGTGTCAGTGTTAGTGTCAGTGTCATTGTCAGTGTTAGTGTCAATGTTAGTGTCAGTGTCAATGTTAGTGTTAATGTTAGTGTCAGTGTCAATGTTAGTCTCAGTGCCAGTGTTAGTGTCAATGTTAGTGTTAATGTTAGTGTCAGTGTCAATGTTAGTGTCAGTGCCAGTGTTAGTGTCAGTGTCAGTGTTAGTGTCAGTGTCAATGTTAGTGTCAGTGTCATTGTTAGTGTTAGTGTCATTGTTAGTGTCAGTGTTAGTGTCCTTGTTAGTGTCAGTGTTAGTGCCACTGTTAATGTCATTGTTAGTGTCAGTGTTAGTGCCACTGTTAGTGTCACTGTTAGTGTCAGTGTCAGTGTTAATGTCAGTGTCATTGTCAGTGTTAGTGTCAGTGTCATTGTTAGTGTTAGTGTTTGTGTCAGTGTCATTGTCAGTGTTAGTGTCAGTGTCATTGTTAGTGTTAGTGTCAGTGTTAGTGTCCTTGTTAGTGTCAGTGTTATTATCAATGTCAGTGTCATTGTTAGTGTTAGTGTCAGTGTTAGTGCCAGTGTTAGTGTCATTCTTAGTGTCAGTGTTATTATCAATGTCAGTGTCATTGTTAGTGTCAGTGTTATTGTCAGTGTTAGTGTCAGTGTCATTGTTAGTGTCAGTGTCATTGTCAGTGTTAGTGTCAGTGTCATTGTTAGTGTTAGTGTCCTTGTTAGTGTTAGTGTCAGTGTCATTGTTAGTGTCAGTGTCATTGTCAGTGTTAGTGTCAGTGTCATTGTTAGTGTTAGTGTCCTTGTTAGTGTCAGTGTTTGTGTCATTCTTAGAGTCAGTGTTAGTGTTATTGTCAGTGTTAGTGTCAGTGTTAGTGTCAATGTCATTGTTAGTGTCAGTGTTAGTGTGTCAGTGTTAGTGTCAGTGTTAGTGTCAATGTCATTGTTAGTGTCAGTGTTAGTGTCATTGTTAGTGTCAGTGTTAGTGTCAGTGTCAGTGTTAGTGTCAGTGTTAGTGTCAGTATTAGTGTCAGTGTCAATGTCATTGTTAGTGTCAGTGTTAGTGTCATTGTTAGTGTTAGTGTCAGTGTTAGTGTCCTTGTTAGTGTCAGTGTTAGTGTCATTCTTAGAGTCAGTGTTAGTGTTATTGTCAGTGTTAGTGTCAGTGTTAGTGTCAGTGTTAGTGTTAGTGTCAGTGTTAGTGTCATTGTTAGTGTTAGTGTTATTGTCAGTGTTAGTGTCAGTGTTAGTGTCAATGTCATTGTTAGTGTCAGTGTTAGTGTCATTGTTAGTGTTATTGTCAGTGTCAGTGTTAGTGTCAGTGTTAGTGTCAGTCTCATTGTTAGTGTCAGTGTTAGTGTCATTGTTAGTGTCATTGTTAGTGTTATTGTCAGTGTCAGTGTTAGTGTCAGTATCAGTGTTAGTGTCATTGTCAGTTTTAGTGTCAGTGTTAGTCTCCTTGTTAGTGTCAGTGTTAGTGCCAGTGTTAGTGTCATTGTTAGTGTCAGTGTCATTGTTAGTGTTAGTGTCAATGTTAGTGTCAGTGTTAGTGTCATTGTTAGTGTTTGTGTCAGTGTCATTGTTAGTGTCAATGTCAGTGTCATTGTTAGTGTCAGTGTTAGTGTCAGTGTTAGTGTCATTGTTAATGTCAGTGTTAGTGTCAGTGTTAGTGCCACTGTTAGTGTCATTGTTAGTGTCAGTGTCATTGATAGTGTTAGTGTCAATGTTAGTGTCATTGTTAGTGTTAGTGTCATTGTCAGTGTCAGTGTTAGTGCCAGTGTTAGTGTCATTCTTAGTGTCAGTGTTCTTATCAATGTCAGTGTCAATGTTAGTGTTAGTGTCAGTGTTAGTGTCAGTGTCAATGTTAGTGTCAGTGTTAGTGTCAGTGTCAATGTTAGTGTCAGTGTTAGTGTCAGTGTCAGTGTTAGTGTCAGTGTTCGTGTCAGTGTTCGTGTCAGTGTTAGTGTTAGTGTCAGTGTTCGTGTCAGTGTTCGTGTCAGTGTTAGTGTCAGTGTTCGTGTCAGTGTTAGTGTCAGTGTTAGTGTTCGTGTCAGTGTAAGTGTTAGTGTCAGTGTTAGTGTCAGTGTTCGTGTCAGTGTCAGTGTTCGTGTCAGTGTTCGTGTCAGTGTTCGTGTCAGTGTTAGTGTTCGTGTCAGTGTTAGTGTTCATGTCAGTGTTAGTGTTAGTGTCACTGTTAGTGTCATTGTTAGTGTCAGTGTCATTGATAGTGTTAGTGTCAATGTTAGTGTCATTGTTAGTGTTAGTGTCATTGTCAGTGTCAGTGTTAGTGCCAGTGTTAGTGTCATTCTTAGTGTCAGTGTTATTATCAATGTCAGTGTCAATGTTAGTGTTAGTGTCAGTGTTAGTGTCAGTGTCAATGTTAGTGTCAGTGTTAATGTTAGTGTCAATGTTAGTGTTAGTGTCAGTGTCAGTGTTAGTGTCAGTGTTCGTGTCAGTGTTCGTGTCAGTGTTAGTGTTCGTGTCAGTGTAAGTGTTAGTGTCAGTGTTAGTGTCAGTGTTCGTGTCAGTGTTTGTGTCAGTGTTAGTGTTCGTGTCAGTGTTAGTGTTCATGTCAGTGTTAGTGTTAGTGTCAGTGTTAGTGTTATTGTCAGTGTTCGTGTCAGTGTTAGTGTTCGTGTCAGTGTTAGTGTTCATGTCAGTGTTAGTGTTAGTGTCAGTGTAAGTGTTAGTGTCAGTGTTAGTGTCAGTGTTCGTGTCAGTGTCAGTGTTCGTGTCAGTGTTCGTGTCAGTGTTAGTGTTCGTGTCAGTGTTAGTGTTCATGTCAGTGTTAGTGTTAGTGTCAGTGTTAGTGTGTCAGTGTTAGTGTGTTAGTGTAAGTGTTAGTGTCAGTGTAAGTGTTAGTGTCAGTGTTAATGTTAGTGTTCGTGTCAGTGTTAGTGTAAGTGTTAGTGTCAGTGTTAGTGTAAGTGTCAGTGTTAGTGTCAGTGTTAGTGTCAGTGTCAGTGTTAGTGTCAGTGTTAGTGTTAGTGTCAGTGTCAGTGTAAGTGTCAGTGTTAGTGTTAGTGTCAGTGTCAGTGTTAGTGTCAGTGTAAGTGTTTGTGTCAGTGTAAGTGTAAGTGTTAGTGTCAGTGTTAGTGTTCGTGTCAGTGTAAGTGTCAGTGTTAGTGTAAGTGTTAGTGTTCGTGTCAGTGTCAGTGTTCGTGTCAGCGTAAGTGTCAGTGTTAGTGTTAGTGTAAGTGTTAGTGTTAGTGTAAGTGTGCGTGTCAGTGTCAGTGTAAGTGTTAGTGTCAGTGTTAGTGTCAGTGTTAGTGTTAGTGTTAGTGTTAGTGTTTGTGTCAGTGTCAGTGTTAGTGTCAGTGTTAGTGTTTGTGTCAGTGTTAGTGTAAGTGTTAGTGTAAGTGTTTGTGTCAGTGTCAGTGTTAGTGTCAGTGTTAGTGTCAGTGTCAGTGTTAGTGTTAGTGTCAGTGTAAGTGTTAGTGTTAGTGTCAGTGTTAGTGTTTGTGTCAGTGTCAGTGTAAGTGTTAGTGTTAGTGTCAGTGTTAGTGTTTGTGTCAGTGTCAGTGTTAGTGTCATTGTTAGTGTTAGTGTTATTGTCAGTGTTAGTGTTAGTGTCATTGTTAGTGTCAGTGTCAGTGTTAGTGTTAGTGTTAGTGTCAGTGTCAGTGTTAGTGTCAGTGTTAGTGTTAGTGTCAGTGTCAGTGTTAGTGTAAGTGTTAGTGTAAGTGTTAGTGTACACACACTTCCCGTCTGTTCCTAGCTTAGCGGCTCCTGTAGCTTCATCAGTGTGATTATTTCTGCTGTGTGCTGCTGGTTCTTTCTGTTCGGGGTGATCAATAGCTGTCATGCTGCCGGACCCTGCGGCCTGTCTTATCACATCCATATTGACCGGAGCTAGCCTGCCGTTACTGAACCGCCAGCCTTCAGAGCGTGGGTCAGTCACTATCACTGTCAGACTGAGCAGAGACTCACACTGCAGAAGTGCTGGAGGGTTTAACGGGTGATTACAGGGATACAAACAAGCAAAGCCCAAAACACACCGCTTCATTAAGACAGACAGACAGACAGACAGCAGAACCAGCACATTATGGTCCAGCCTGTTGGTCAGTACTTTTCTACAGCGATTATACATGTGCTCTGTAGCCTGTTCCAACTGGGCCCCTAATGGTGGCGTAATGGAACTGTACTGGTTGAGTGTGTGTTACTGGTGTAAATGTACTGGTTAGTTTATCTGAAGGCATCAGGCTGACAATGATATTACCATTACTAGAACTGTCTCAACACTTCAGAGAGGTTTGGTGAAAAAAAAAACCTGTATCAGCTCCACCTTAAACCATCATCCTGTACCAGCTCCACCTTAAACCATCATCCTGTATCAGCTCCACCTTAAACCATCATCCTGTATCAGCTCCACCTTAAACCATCATCCTGTACCAGCTCCACCTTAAACCATCAACCTGTATCAGCTCCACCTTAAACCATCATCCTGTATCAGCTCCACCTTAAACCATCATCCTGTACCAGCTCCACCTTAAACCATCATCCTGTATCAGCTCCACCTTAAACCATCATCCTGTATCAGCTCCACCTTAAACCATCATCCTGTACCAGCTCCACCTTAAACCATCATCCTGTACCAGCTCCACCTTAAACCATCATCCTGTATCAGCTCCACCTTAAACCATCATCCTGTACCAGCTCCACCTTAAACCATCATCCTGTATCAGCTCCACCTTAAACCATCATCCTGTATCAGCTCCACCTTAAACCATCATACTGTATCAGCTCCACCTTAAACCATCATCCTGTACCAGCTCCACCTTAAACCATCATCCTGTATCAGCTCCACCTTAAACCATCATTCTGTATCAGCTCCACCTTAAACCATCATCCTGTATCAGCTCCACCTTAAACCATCATCCTGTATCAGTTCCACCTTAAACCATCATCCTGTATCAGCTCCACCTTAAACCATCATCCTGTATCAGCTCCACCATAAACCATCATCCTGTACCAGCTCCACCTTAAACCATCATTCTGTATCAGCTCCACCTAAAACCATCATCCTGTATCAGCTCCACCTTAAACCATCATCCTGTATCAGCTCCACCTTAAATCATCATCCTGTATCAGCTCCACCTTAAACCATCATCCTGTATCAGCTCCACCTTAAATCAGCAGCTTCAGGATCATGCTGATGCTCCACTGTCTGGAACATGGAGAAGGGCGTCTCCGTCATTCCCACTCCGGGCCGGAGCGCTGGTTTGGTGGTGGAGCTGCAGGAGGAGAACCTCTCTCCAGAACTGCTGTGTAACGCTGCAGAACCCATAGAGTCACATTAGTGTAGAATCCTGTAGTGTTACTCTACCACCTCCACCCACATGCTGCTCCACCTTCAGATCAAGCTTCTGCAGCTCTCACACTGTCCACAAATGCATGTGTACAGGTTATAAAGTGTGATTTGTGTATATACTCCTCAGCTGTAGAGGGAGCTCAATAGCAGTATTTCCCAATCCTGGCGTAATGCTGCTCGGAGTGGAAATATAGAGCACAGCAGCGAATAAAACCCATTTTTTTAAGCGAGTGGAGACGGTCGTCTGCCTGGATGAAGATATACAGCAGAGCAGCTAATTCTGTCCAATTTTCTCAAAAAACTCTGACACGACTGGCTGTGAAAGTAGGTAGTCCAGAACCCTGAGAACATTTAATCCCTTCCAAATTGGGCAACATGAAGGCTAAAGAACATAAGTGATGGATGTGGCGGTGGGAGGGCGATGAACATGTATTAGCACAGTTTCTTACATTCACAATCAGAGAGACTGGTGGTCCAGTGGCAGCAGATGGTCTTCCCTCACAGCACTGCTCTGTGATTAGGCCTGGCTTCAGCCCCTCTGTGGGACAGTCAGGAGTTAAACAGCACTGTAGTCAATAAGGTACCGGTAGAAAACCCCCCGTCTCAGCAGTTTACAGCTCTGTTCAGTTCAGCCTCAGCGCTGTGAGCTGGGAGCTTTATCACCAGCAAAGTTCACGATCTCCTGAAAAAGGCTGCCGAGGGATAATTGGCTTATTACTATGCGCAGTTTCAGCTCTCTCATGCCGTCGCTCTCGGCCTGCCCGCTCTCTATTCAGCCAGTATATCCAACAACAACAGTGCCTGACCTCAATTATGGGCCAGTATAAAAGGCATTACACCGTATCTCCACCCAGTTAGACGGAAGGTAAACATCTAAACCTGCACGATTTCACGTTCAATTAACGTTGGCTGACAGCTCTGAGAATGAAACGGAGGGCAGCAGGCCGGACGCTTTAATCTCCCCTCAGAAAGTCGGAGTTCAGACCCGCCGTAATTAAAATGGTCTGAATGCGGTTTTACAGAAAGAGAGGTTTTATCAGGAGCCACATTAAACTTGTGGAAATGAGCTGGACGCAGCTGGGCTGACCAATCAGAGCTGATGTGTTTTACAGAGTAAACAGCCGAGCTAATTCCCCATTCTGTATCCATCCAGCAGAAAAGCAGAGCCTCCATAAAGCCGAGGAGCCGAAGCTCCGTGAAGCAGGCAAACACTCCACTGTGTTTAGTAATGCTGGAAAACAGCACAGCGGGCTTCTTCAGCCTGGCTCTGCTGTTCATCAGAGTGCTGATAGGACCTGTTAACAGCATAGCTCAAAACAGGCCAGGCTCGTTTTGCCGGACCGCTATTGGCTGAACAGAATGGTCAGTGGCGTTTCAGCAGTGTGGAGTTCGGGAGAAGATATCGGCTCTTTATTGTGAAAAAGGTTCTGTGGCATGAAATGACCTCTGTTCTGTTTCCTGTAGCATTTCCTGTGACCCTGCCTGGTAAAGGATTCAAGCCTTGTCCTCAGAGCTGCAAGATGTAGACCTCATATTTACTAGTGTTTAGAGACCAGGTCTTCTGTAGTCCACTATCCTGACGTTTTACTCTCCACTCCACTCACACTCCAGCTCAGTAGGTGGCAGTAAGCATGTGTAGTTGGTCTGCAAACTTCCAGTACCCTGAAAGAAGTAGAAAAATAAAAATGAATGAATAAACATGGCTTGTGACTGGACGCGGCCGGCGGTCACCACAGTAGCAATGCATGGCGAGGCCTGGTCTAACGCCACAGTAGCATTTCCGACATCGCAGTAGCAATGCTGGGTGATGCTAACACCACGATAGCGATGCTGGGTGAGGCCGGTGGGGTCCTCAAGGCAAACAGGAGGCAGCTCTTGCACATGCGAAGTCTGTTTGTGAGTCAGTCAGCTGTCTAATGCCAGATGTGGCCTAGAGGGGTATAAAGCCCCCAGCATTGAACTGTGGAGCAGTGGAAGAACTGTGTTGGGGATACAATCAAATCCTCACAGCAATGCTCCTCCTCCAGACTCTAGTAGAAAGTCTTCTTCTCTGGACAGTAGAGACAGTTACTCCAACAGAAGCAGGATCAGCTCTTTAATACCCTTGATTTCAGAAGAAACAATGAATGAGCAGGTGTCCCAATACTTTTGTCTGTGTAGTGCATTCACTCTGTGCCTGGTCTGCCTGTAGCTGGCGCTGTTCATTCTGCTTTAAAGGAAAGAGGACTGCAGCAGAAACAGGCCTTTAGGAGATTCAACACTCTGACCTTCAGCAGGAGAAGCTCACAGCTGAACAGAGGGTGAGGTCACTGCACCGGGCAGATCACTGACAGCTGCTCAGAACACTGCTCTTATGATCCATTTCACAGTCTGAGATCACCTTCAACACGCCGAGGAAGTCCAGCGGACCGAGCTCAGCGCTGACCTTGCCTGTGCGCGGGGTTCAGTGCTGAATAATAGAGTGACCGTGAGTAGCGGTTCTGAGCTGAGTCCGCCGCAGGGCTGACTGATGTCTCTGTGAAGTCTCCTCAAAGCCCAGTCCTCCAGAGTCCTCCTCAACGCCCAGAACTCAGAACACAGGACTGGGCCAGATTAAAGCCAGACTTCAGGAAAATCCATCATCCCCCCACCCCTCCCACCCCCACAGTCGATCAGTCAGAGCATGTCGGAGGTTTGCTATTTTAGATTTAGCACTGGAGCTACATGGCTACTGTATCTAACAAGTAACACAAGCCTATAAACACCAATTAGCACTAGAGCTAGAAGGCTAATGTAGCTAACAAATAGTGAACGCTTATGGACACCAATTAGTACTGAAGCTATATGGCTACTGTAGCTAACAAATACTGGAAGCCTATGAACACCAATTAGCACTATAGCTAGAAGACTAATGTAGCTAATATTGGTAGGAAAGTAGGAAAGGCTATGTTGTACAGTTACTCTGAAGTACTGCAGTATGGTTATAGAGTGTAAATGTTACAGTTCTAGACAGTTCTAGACACAGTTCTAGACACAATTATAGACACAATTATAGACAGTTATAGACAGTTGTAGTCACAGTTAAAGACAGTTATAGACACTGTTATAGACACAGTTGTAGACAGTTATAGACAGTTATAGACAGCTAGACACAGTTATAGACAGCTAGACACAGTTATAGACACAGTTATAGACACAGTAACATACAGTTATAGATAGTTATAGATACAGTAACATACAGTTATAGACAGCTAGACACAGTTATAGACAGCTAGACACAGTTATAGACACAGTTATAGACACAGTTGTAGACAGTTATAGACAGTTATAGATAGTTATAGATACAGTAACATACAGTTATAGACAGCTAGACACAGTTATAGACAGCTAGACACAGTTATAGACACAGTTATAGACACAGTTGTAGACAGTTATAGACAGTTATAGATAGTTATAGATACAGTAACATACAGTTATAGACACAGTTATAGACAGTTGTGAACACAGTTATAGACACAGTTATAGACACAGTTATAGACAGTTATAGACACAGTTATAGATACAGTAACATACAGTTATAGACACAGTTATAGACACAGTTATAGACAGTTATAGACACAGTTATAGATACAGTAACATACAGTTATAGACACAGTTATAGACAGTTATAGACACAGTTATAGAGTTATAGACACAATTATAGATACAGTAACATACAGTTATAGACAGTTATAGACACAGTTATAGAGACAGTTATAGACACAGTTATAGATACAGTAACATACAGTTATAGACACAGTTATAGACAGTTATAGAGTTATAGACACAATTATAGATACAGTAACATACAGTTATAGACAGAGTTGTAGACAGTTATAGACACAGTTATAAACAGTTGTGAACACAGTTATAGACAGTTATAGACACAGTTATAGATACAGTTATAGACAGTTATAGACACAGTTATAGGTGCACGTATTTGTCACTGTACACTGTACATCCGCATTTAACCCATCTGGTAGTGAACACACACTCACACACACACACGTGTTAGGGGCAGTGAGTACACACACACACCCAGAGCGGTGGGCAGCCAACTCCAGCGCCCGGGGAGCAGAGAGGGTAAAGGGCCTTGCTCAAGGGCCCAACAGTGGCAGCTTGCCGAGCCCGGGAATCGAACCCACAACCCTGTTATCGATATCCCGGCGCTCTAACCGCTGAGCCACCACTGCCCCGCCAGAGACACAGTTATAGACACAGTTATAGACACAGTTATAGACACAGTTATAGACACAGTTATAGACAGTTATAGACACAGTTATAGAGACAGTTATAGACACAGTTATAGACAGTTATAGACACAGTTATAGATACAGTTATAGACAGTTATAGACACAGTTATAGACAGTTATAGACACAGTTATAGACACAGTTATAGACAGTTATAGACAGTTATAGACACAGTTATAGGCAGTTATAGACACAGTTATAGACACAGTTATAGATACAGTTATAGGCAGTTATAGACACAGTTATAGACAGTTATAGACACAGTTATAGGCAGTTATAGACACAGTTATAGACAGTTATAGACACAGTTATAGGCAGTTATAGGCAGTTATAGACACAGTTATAGGCAGTTATAGACACAGTTATAGACATATTTATAGACAGGTATCAGGCTGCCCAAGGCGACAGGGCTGATGAGCTACACTGAGGGATTTATAACTTAAGTTACTGCTTCACTGCTCAGTCTCCAGTCCCAGCAGCTGTTCTAACTCTCAGTTAGACCTGACCCTGCAGGAGTCCAGAAGGAGTTCAGCTGACCATGTTGGTGCCTTGTTAGTGTCCAGAGCTTCTGCTTATTACCGTCCAGACCTTCCTGCTCTGCAGCACTGCAGCAGCCGAGAAGAGGGAGAGCTAAACACTGCAGATTCACCCAGAGTGAACAATCATCAGAGAGAGAGAGAGAGAGGAAACACTGCAGATAACCCATACCAACCCATACAGTCCAGCAGAACCCATACAGTCCAGCAGAACCCATACAGTCCAGCAGAGCCCATACAGTCCAGCAGAGCCACTACAGTCCAGCAGAACCACTACAGTCCAGCACATCCACTAAAGTCCAGCAGAAACCATACGGTCCAGCAGACCCAAACAGTCCAGCAGAACCCATACAGTCCAGCAGAACCACTACGGTCCAGCAGAACCACTACAGTCCAGCACATCCACTACAGTCCAGCAGAACCACTACAGTCCAGCAGAAACCATACGGTCCAGCAGACCCAAACAGTCCAGCAGAACCCATACAGTCCAGCAGAACCACTACAGTCCAGCAGAACCACTACAGTCCAGCAGAACCACTACGGTCCAGCAGAACCACAACCATTCAGCAGAACCACTACCATCCAGCAGAACCACTACATTCCAGCAAACCCATACAGTCCAGCAGAACCCATAAAGTCCAACAGATCCACTACAGTCCAGCAGAACAGTTTGCCAAACTATGGCTTTAACGCCGACAGTGTTAATGCAGTAGAAGTGGCGGTGGTCTCGGCCCGTCAGAGCTGAAGGTTGAAGTGGACGTGGTCGTAAGGAGCAAAAAACACTTACTGGCCAATTTACACTTTATATCTCCGAGCTCTGCCAGGCGGAATGTTGCCAAGGTTACGGGCGATCCTCCCGAACACAAACCGCATTTTTATAAGCATCATTTCAGCCTCCACTCGAGCAGAACACCAACACATTACACCAGATCCTCACAAGGTCAGCTTCAGCAGCACACACTCACACCAACAGCTCAGGGGTGGACGCTGACGACTGACTGGACGTCCAGATCAATTTACAGATCATAATTAGCAGAAGAACAGCCAGTGAAATCCTCCCTGCTCACAAAAGCAGCTTCAACACACCCATTTATTATTTATTAAAAATACATATTTAAACAGATCAGCAGCTTTACTTCACTCTCTTTATTTGTGTTTATTCTAATGTTATATAGAGTTAATTACAGGTAGACCCTCTCACTGACCACTGACTTTATGTTTATTTGGGTTTATTCTAATGTTATATAGACTTAATTACAGGTAGACACTCTCACTGACCACTGACTTTATGTTTATTTGGGTTTATTCTAATGTTATAGAGAGTTAATTACAGGTAGACACTCTCACTGACCACTGACTTTATGTTTATTTGGGTTTATTCTAATGTTATATAGAGTTAATTACAGGTAGACACTCACACTGACCACTGACTTTATGTTTATTTGGGTTTATTCTAATGTTATATAGAGTTAATTACATGTAGACACTCTCACTGACCGCTGACTTTATGTGTATTTGGGTTTATTCTGATGTTATATAGAGTTAATTACAGGTAGACACTCTCACTGACCACTGACTTTATGTTTATTGTGGTTTATTCTAATGTTATATAAAGTTAATTACAGGTAGACACTCTCACTGACCGCTGACTTTATGTTTATTTGGGTTTATTCTAATGTTATATAGAGTTAATTACAGGTAGACACTCTCACTGACCGCTGACTTTATGTGTATTTGGGTTTATTCTGATGTTATATAGAGTTAATTACAGGTAGACACTCTCACTGACCACTGACTTTATGTTTATTTGGGTTTATTCTAATGTCATATAGAGTTAATTACAGGTAGACACTCTCACTGACCACTGACTTTATGTTTATTTGGGTTTATTTTAATGTTATATAGAGTTAATTACAGGTAGACACTCTCACTGACCGCTGACTTTATGTTTATTTGGGTTTATTCTAATGTTATATAGAGTTAATTACATGTAGACACTCTCACTGACCGCTGACTTTATGTGTATTTGGGTTTATTCTGATGTTATATAGAGTTAATTACAGGTAGACACTCTCACTGACCACTGACTTTATGTTTATTTGGGTTTATTCTAATGTCATATAGAGTTAATTACAGGTAGACACTCTCACTGACCACTGACTTTATGTTTATTTGGGTTTATTTTAATGTTATATAGAGTTAATTACAGGTAGACACTCTCACTGACCGCTGACTTTATGTTTATTTGGGTTTATTCTAATGTCATATAGAGTTAATTACAGGTAGACACTCTCACTGACCACTGACTTTATGTTTATTTGGGTTTATTTTAATGTTATATAGAGTTAATTACAGGTAGACACTCTCACTGACCGCTGACTTTATGTTTATATGGGTTTATTCTAATGTTATATAGAGTTAATTACAGGTAGACACTCTCACTGACCACTGACTTTATGTTTATATGGGTTTGTTGTAGTGTGTGTGTAGCACCTGATTAAGGACTGGTGCTGATGTGAGTGATGATGCTGATGTTATAAAACTATATAGTGATTATTTAACTGTATTGATCAGTGTTCTCTTCCTGCTCTGTAGTTACAGCTCATCAATACTGTGATGTAACAGTGTTTGTTCATCAGCATCAGTGAAGCAGATCACAGCAGATGTTTCACCCCTAAAGCTCCACCTCCTTTCCATCCTCTCCTGTAATTAGAAGCACATCTTTAACTGCCACAGATTCAGGGTGGGTGAAGAGGTGAAGGTAACGGGCTGTGAAAGCTCATCTCTACACCAGCCTCTCTTTATCCCGAATGGGTGGAGCTAAACAGCTGTAGATAGAATGGGTGGGATTAAACTGCTGTAGGCTAAATGGGTGGGGCTAAACTGCTAAATGCTGAATGGGTGGGGCTAAACTGCTGTAGGCTGAATGAGTGGAGCTTAATTGCTATATGCTGAATGGGTGGGGCTAAACTGATTTAGGCTGAATGGGTGGAGCTAAACTGCTGTAAGCTGAATGGGTGGGGCTTAAGTGATGTAGGCTGAATGGGTCTTGGTGACAGCACTAGCTTCTAAACAGGCTGTTTTGCAGCTTAGTTTCCACATTTGTCCTGAATCACTGACACTGTTTACTCACAGCACACTCTGACCACAGACCAGTGAGGAAACATCAGTTTTCCAGGATGTGAGAGCTTTATGAAGCGCTTACACACAGACCTATTCTCTCTACATGTCTTAATCCTCGCTCTCCTGCGTGAGGAGAAGCTTCTTACGCTGCTTTCTTCTGCTCTGTGAAGCTCTGAGGCTGAAGAGGCTCAGATTAAACTCTTAATTCTCTTTATTTTTTCCCCAGGCATTAAAAATGCATTGCTCTCTGAGTGCAGTGTTAAAAGCGTGTTACGTAAGGCTGTAAATGCGGCGTGTGTTTCAGGGGACAGGCTGTTCGAGCCGCTCCGTGGCGGTCAGGATGCTTTTAGAGCCGCGTGCTCTGGGCTGGGGGGCGGTCAGCGCAGGGCTGTGGAGCGGAAGGAGAGATAAATGGATCCGCGTGGAGATGCAGGTGATACAGCCGGCGCAGGGCCGGCGGGTTTAGACCCATTCCACTCTGCGTGTTTAGGAACCAGACTGATTTAAAGAGATACGTCTCGAAACTCTCAGCCACATTCCTACAAAGCAGGACGACCTCACAGAACCCCAGCAGCCCTCAACTGCAGGCCGAGCAGTAGTCAGTACCCATATCAGCCATGCCCACATATTCTAGCCTGAACTGTCTGCCTCTCAGCAGCCCCAGCAGACACCCCCCTGAAATCACTTACTATCTCAGTAGTGTTCCCCGAAATCGTTCAGTACCCCCAATAACAACCCCCCTCTGAAATCATTCAGTACCCCAATAGCAACACCCCTTAAAAATCGTTCAGTACCCCCAGTAAAATTTTTCTGAAGGTATCTCCCACAGTAGCAACCCCTAATGCAGATCAGTACCTCCAGTAGCACCTCCAGTCCAGTACCATGCCAAACATTGTTCAGTACCCCAGTTTTGTTAGTACTCCAGTGTTTATCAGTACCCCAGTGTTGATCAGTACCCCAGTGTTGTTCAGTACCTCAGTGTTTATTAGTATTCCAGTGTTGTTCAGTACCTCAGTGTTTATCAGTACTCCAGTGTTTATCAGTACCCCAGTGTTGTTCAGTACCTCAGTGTTTATCAGTACTCCAGTGTTGATCGGTACTCCAGTGTTTATCAGTACTCCAGTGTTTATCAGTACCCCAGTGTTGTTCAGTACCTCAGTGTTTATCAGTACTCCAGTGTTGATCAGTACCCCAGTGTTGTTCAGTACCTCAGTGTTTATTAGTACTCCAGTGTTGATCAGTACCCCAGTGTTTATCAGTACCCCAGTGTTGTTCAGTACCTCAGTGTTTATCAGTACTCCAGTGTTGATCAGTACCCCAGTGTTGTTCAGTACCTCAGTGTTTATCAGTACTCCAGTGTTGATCAGTACTCCAGTGTTGATCAGTACCCCAGTGTTGTTCAGTACCTCAGTGTTTATCAGTACTCCAGTGTTGATCAGTACCCCAGTGTTTATCAGTACCCCAGTGTTGTTCAGTACCTCAGTGTTGATCAGTACTCCAGTGTTGATCAGTACTCCAGTGTTGATCAGTACTCCAGTGTTGATCAGTACCCCAGTGTTTATCAGTACCCCAGTGTTGTTCAGTACCTCAGTGTTTATCAGTACTCCAGTGTTTATCAGTACTCCAGTGTTGATCAGTACCTCAGTGTTGATCAGTACCCCAGTGTTGTTCAGTACCTCAGTGTTTATCAGTACTCCAGTGTTGATCAGTACCCCAGTGTTTATCAGTACTCCAGTGTTGATCGGTACCCCAGTGTTGATCAGTACCCCAGTGTTGATCAGTACCCCAGTGTTGTTCAGTACCTCAGTGTTTATCAGTACTCCAGTGTTGATCGGTACCCCAGTGTTTATCAGTACTCCAGTGTTGATCGGTACCCCAGTGTTTATCGGTACCCCAGTGTTTATCGGTACTCCAGTGTTTATCAGTACTCCAGTGTTGATCAGTACCCCAGTGTTGATCAGTACCCCAGTGTTGTTCAGTACCTCAGTGTTGTTCAGTACCTCAGTGTTTATCAGTACTCCAGTGTTGATCGGTACCCCACTGTTTATCAGTACTCCAGTGTTGATCAGTACCCCAGTGTTTATCAGTACCCCAGTGTTGATCAGTACCCCAGTGTTGTTCAGTACCCCAGTGTTTATTAGTATTCCAGTGTTGATCAGTACCTCAGTGTTGTTCAGTACCTCAGTGTTTATCAGTACTCCAGTGTTGATCGGTACCCCAGTGTTTATCAGTACTCCAGTGTTGATCAGTACCCCAGTGTTTATCAGTACTCCAGTGTTGATCAGTACCCCAGTGTTTATCAGTACCCCAGTGTTGATCAGTACTCCAGTGTTGATCAGTACCCCAGTGTTTATCAGTACTCCAGTGTTGATCAGTACTCCAGTGTTGATCAGTACCCCAGTGTTTATCAGTACCCCAGTGTTGTTCAGTACCTCAGTGTTGATCGGTACTCCAGTGTTGATCGGTACCCCAGTGTTTATCAGTACCCCAGTTTTGATCAGTACCTCAGTGTTTATCAGTACTCCAGTGTTTATCAGTACTCCAGTGTTTATCAGTACTCCAGTGTTGATCAGTACTCCAGTTTTGATCAGTACCTCAGTGTTTATCAGTACTCCAGTGTTGTTCAGTACCTCAGTGTTAATCAGTACTCCAGTGTTTATCAGTACCCCAGTGTTGATCAGTACTCCAGTGTTGATCAGTACTCCAGTGTTGATCAGTACCCCAGTGTTGATCAGTACCCCAGTGTTTATCAGTACCCCAGTTTTGATCAGTACCTCAGTGTTTATCAGTACTCCAGTGTTTATCAGTACTCCAGTGTTGATCAGTACTCCAGTTTTGATCAGTACCTCAGTGTTGATCAGTACCCCAGTGTTTATCAGTACTCCAGTGTTGATCGGTACCCCAGTGTTTATCAGTACCCCAGTTTTGATCAGTACCTCAGTGTTTATCAGTACCTCAGTGTTTATCAGTACTCCAGTGTTTATCAGTACTCCAGTGTTGATCAGTACTCCAGTTTTGATCAGTACCTCAGTGTTGATCAGTACCCCAGTGTTTATCAGTACTCCAGTGTTGATCGGTACCCCAGTGTTTATCAGTACTCCAGTTTTGATCAGTACCCCAGTGTTTATCAGTACCTCAGTGTTTATCAGTACTCCAGTGTTGATCAGTACCCCAGTGTTTATCAGTACTCCAGTGTTTATCAGTACTCCAGTGTTGATCAGTACTCCAGTGTTGATCAGTACTCCAGTGTTGATCAGTACTCCAGTTTTGATCAGTACCTCAGTGTTTATCAGTACTCCAGTGTTTATCAGTACTCCAGTGTTGATCAGTACTCCAGTTTTGATCAGTACCTCAGTGTTGATCAGTACTCCAGTGTTTATCAGTACTCCAGTGTTGATCAGTACTCCAGTTTTGATCAGTACCTCAGTGTTTATCAGTACTCCAGTGTTGTTCAGCACCACGGTGTTGATCAGTACTCCAGTGTTGATCAGTACTCCAGTGTTGATCAGTACTCCAGTGTTTATCAGTACCCCAGTTTTGATCAGTACCTCAGTGTTTATCAGTACCTCAGTGTTTATCAGTACTCCAGTGTTTATCAGTACTCCAGTGTTGATCAGTACTCCAGTGTTGATCAGTACTCCAGTGTTGTTCAGCACCACGGTGTTGATCAGTACCTCAGTGTTTATCAGTACTCCAGTGTTGATCAGTACTCCAGTTTTGATCAGTACCTCAGTGTTTATCAGTACTCCAGTGTTTATCAGTACTCCAGTGTTTATCAGTACTCCAGTTTTGATCAGTACCTCAGTGTTTATCAGTACTCCAGTGTTGATCAGTACTCCAGTTTTGATCAGTACCTCAGTGTTGATCAGTACTCCAGTGTTGATCAGTACTCCAGTGTTATCCCTGAATTGATTCTACATATCTATTGAAACCCCCTGAAATCATTCAGAAGCTGGAGAAGCTGGAGAAGCTGGAGACGGTGGAGAACTGTCATATGAAAATGAGCGATGATATATCTGCCCAAATGTTGTAAATGAAGCCCAATAAAACAGCAGAACCCAGCGGAGTGTGGAGTACCGGCTCCTCTTAACTTTAACAGGGTTTATTTTTGGTGCTTCAGTGAAAAGTAACAATAAAACTCCAACATTACTACAATTAGCACTGGAGCTACAAGACTAATGCAGCTAACAAGCAATGTAAACACGTATCCCACCAATTAGCACTGGAGCTACAAGACTAATGCAGCTAACAAGCAATGTAAACACGTATCCCACCAATTAGCACTGGAGCTGCAAGGCTAATGCAGCTAACAAGCAATGTTAACACGTATCCCACCAATTAGCACTGGAGCTACAAGACTAATGCAGCTAACAAGCAATGTAAACATATACCCCACCAATTAGCACTGGAGCTACAAGGCTAATGCAGCTAACAAGCAATGTAAACATGTACCCCACCAATTAGCACTGGAGCTACAAGACTAATGCAGCTAACAAGCAATGTAAACACATGCCCCACCAATTAGCACTGGAGCTACAAGGCTAATGCAGCTAACAAGCAATGTAAACATATACCCCACCAATTAGCACTGGAGCTACAAGACTAATGCAGCTAACAAGCAATCTAAACACATGCCCCACCAATTAGCACTGGAGCTACAAGACTAATGTATCTAACAAGCAATGTAAACACGTATCCCACCAATTAGCACTGGAGCTGCAAGGCTAATGCAGCTAACAAGCAATGTAAACACATACCCCACCAATTAGCACTGGAGCTACAAGGCTAATGCAGCTAACAAGCAATGTAAACACATACCCCACCAATTAGCACTGGAGCTACAAGACTAATGCAGCTAACAAGCAATGTAAACACGTATCCCACCAATTAGCACTGGAGCTACAAGACTAATGTAGCTAACAAGCAATGTAAACACATGCCCCACCAATTAGCACTGGAGCTACAAGGCTAATGCAGCTAACAAGCAATGTAAACACATGCCCCACCAATTAGCACTGGAGCTACAAGACTAATGTAGCTAACAAGCAATGTAAACACATGCCCCACCAATTAGCACTGGAGCTACAAGGCTAATGCAGCTAACAAGCAATGTAAACACGTATCCCACCAATTAGCACTGGAGCTGCAAGGCTAATGCAGCTAACAAGCAATGTAAACACATACCCCACCAATTAGCACTGGAGCTACAAGGCTAATGCAGCTAACAAGCAATGTAAACACATACCCCACCAATTAGCACTGGAGCTACAAGACTAATGCAGCTAACAAGCAATGTAAACACGTATCCCACCAATTAGCACTGGAGCTACAAGGCTAATGCAGCTAACAAGCAATGTAAACACATGCCCCACCAATTAGCACTGGAGCTACAAGGCTAATGTATCTAACAAGCAATGTAAACACATGCCCCACCAATTAGCACTGGAGCTACAAGACTAATGCAGCTAACAAGCAATGTAAACACGTATCCCACCAATTAGCACTGGAGCTACAAGACTAATGCAGCTAACAAGCAATGTAAACACGTATCCCACCAATTAGCACTGGAGCTACAAGGCTAATGCAGCTAACAAGCAATGTAAACACGTATCCCACCAATTAGCACTGGAGCTACAAGACTAATGTAGCTAACAAGCAATGTAAACACGTATCCCACCAATTAGCACTGGAGCTACAAGACTAATGCAGCTAACAAGCAATGTAAACACGTATCCCACCAATTAGCACTGGAGCTGCAAGGCTAATGCAGCTAACAAGCAATGTTAACACGTATCCCACCAATTAGCACTGGAGCTACAAGACTAATGCAGCTAACAAGCAATGTAAACATATACCCCACCAATTAGCACTGGAGCTACAAGGCTAATGCAGCTAACAAGCAATGTAAACATGTACCCCACCAATTAGCACTGGAGCTACAAGACTAATGCAGCTAACAAGCAATGTAAACACATGCCCCACCAATTAGCACTGGAGCTACAAGGCTAATGCAGCTAACAAGCAATGTAAACATATACCCCACCAATTAGCACTGGAGCTACAAGACTAATGCAGCTAACAAGCAATCTAAACACATGCCCCACCAATTAGCACTGGAGCTACAAGACTAATGTATCTAACAAGCAATGTAAACACGTATCCCACCAATTAGCACTGGAGCTGCAAGGCTAATGCAGCTAACAAGCAATGTAAACACATACCCCACCAATTAGCACTGGAGCTACAAGGCTAATGCAGCTAACAAGCAATGTAAACACATACCCCACCAATTAGCACTGGAGCTACAAGACTAATGCAGCTAACAAGCAATGTAAACACGTATCCCACCAATTAGCACTGGAGCTACAAGACTAATGTAGCTAACAAGCAATGTAAACACATGCCCCACCAATTAGCACTGGAGCTACAAGGCTAATGCAGCTAACAAGCAATGTAAACACATGCCCCACCAATTAGCACTGGAGCTACAAGACTAATGTAGCTAACAAGCAATGTAAACACATGCCCCACCAATTAGCACTGGAGCTACAAGGCTAATGCAGCTAACAAGCAATGTAAACACGTATCCCACCAATTAGCACTGGAGCTGCAAGGCTAATGCAGCTAACAAGCAATGTAAACACATACCCCACCAATTAGCACTGGAGCTACAAGGCTAATGCAGCTAACAAGCAATGTAAATACACATACCCCACCAATTAGCACTGGAGCTACAAGACTAATGCAGCTAACAAGCAATGTAAACACGTATCCCACCAATTAGCACTGGAGCTACAAGACTAATGCAGCTAACAAGCAATGTAAACACATGCCCCACCAATTAGCACTGGAGCTACAAGGCTAATGTATCTAACAAGCAATGTAAACACATGCCCCACCAATTAGCACTGGAGCTACAAGACTAATGCAGCTAACAAGCAATGTAAACACATGCCCCACCAATTAGCACTGGAGCTACAAGACTAATGCAGCTAACAAGCAATGTAAACACGTATCCCACCAATTAGCACTGGAGCTACAAGACTAATGCAGCTAACAAGCAATGTAAACACGTATCCCACCAATTAGCACTGGAGCTGCAAGGCTAATGCAGCTAACAAGCAATGTAAACATATACCCCACCAATTAGCACTGGAGCTACAAGACTAATGCAGCTAACAAGCAATGTAAACACATGCCCCACCAATTAGCACTGGAGCTACAAGGCTAATGCAGCTAACAAGCAATGTAAACACATGCCCCACCAATTAGCACTGGAGCTACAAGACTAATGCAGCTAACAAGCAATGTAAACATATACCCCACCAATTAGCACTGGAGCTACAAGGCTAATGTATCTAACAAGCAATGTAAACACATGCCCCACCAATTAGCACTGGAGCTACAAGACTAATGCAGCTAACAAGCAATGTAAACACATGCCCCACCAATTAGCACTGGAGCTACAAGACTAATGCAGCTAACAAGCAATGTAAACACGTATCCCACCAATTAGCACTGGAGCTACAAGACTAATGCAGCTAACAAGCAATGTAAACATATACCCCACCAATTAGCACTGGAGCTACAAGACTAATGCAGCTAACAAGCAATGTAAACACATACCCCACCAATTAGCACTGGAGCTACAAGACTAATGCAGCTAACAAGCAATGTAAACACATACCCCACCAATTAGCACTGGAGCTACAAGACTAATGCAGCTAACAAGCAATGTAAACACATGCCCCACCAATTAGCACTGGAGCTACAAGGCTAATGTATCTAACAAGCAATGTAAACATATACCCCACCAATTAGCACTGGAGCTACAAGACTAATGTATCTAACAAGCAATGTAAACACATGCCCCACCAATTAGCACTGGAGCTACAAGACTAATGTATCTAACAAGCAATGTAAACACATGCCCCACCAATTAGCACTGGAGCTACAAGACTAATGTATCTAACAAGCAATGTAAACACGTATCCCACCAATTAGCACTGGAGCTACAAGACTAATGCAGCTAACAAGCAATGTAAACATATACCCCACCAATTAGCACTGGAGCTACAAGGCTAATGCAGCTAACAAGCAATGTAAACACATGCCCCACCAATTAGCACTGGAGCTACAAGACTAATGCAGCTAACAAGCAATGTAAACATATACCCCACCAATTAGCACTGGAGCTACAAGGCTAATGCAGCTAACAAGCAATGTAAACACATACCCCACCAATTAGCACTGGAGCTACAAGACTAATGCAGCTAACAAGCAATGTAAACACATGCCCCACCAATTAGCACTGGAGCTGCAAGGCTAATGCAGCTAACAAGCAATGTAAACACATGCCCCACCAATTAGCACTGGAGCTACAAGACTAATGCAGCTAACAAGCAATGTAAACACATATCCCACCAATTAGCACTGGAGCTACAAGACTAATGCAGCTAACAAGCAATGTAAACACATATCCCACCAATTAGCACTGGAGCTACAAGACTAATGCAGCTAACAAGCAATGTAAACATATACCCCACCAATTAGCACTGGAGCTACAAGGCTAATGCAGCTAACAAGCAATGTAAACATATACCCCACCAATTAGCACTGGAGCTACAAGACTAATGTATCTAACAAGCAATGTAAACACATGCCCCACCAATTAGCACTGGAGCTACAAGACTAATGCAGCTAACAAGCAATGTAAACATATACCCCACCAATTAGCACTGGAGCTACAAGGCTAATGCAGCTAACAAGCAATGTAAACACATACCCCACCAATTAGCACTGGAGCTACAAGACTAATGCAGCTAACAAGCAATGTAAACATATACCCCACCAATTAGCACTGGAGCTACAAGGCTAATGCAGCTAACAAGCAATGTAAACACATGCCCCACCAATTAGCACTGGAGCTACAAGACTAATGTATCTAACAAGCAATGTAAACATATACCCCACCAATTAGCACTGGAGCTACAAGACTAATGTATCTAACAAGCAATGTAAACACATACCCCACCAATTAGCACTGGAGCTACAAGACTAATGCAGCTAACAAGCAATGTAAACACGTATCCCACCAATTAGCACTGGAGCTATAAATAATGAAAGAGTTCAGATATGAACCAAGAAGCTGCTCCTCCTCCTCAGGTCTGATGGTCTGACGTGGTGAAGAGCTGCTGTTCCTGGAGAGGCTGTTCTGCAGCTGATCACTCGGGTCAGGGAGCTCTGCAGCCTCTATTAAAGCCATGCGCCGTCGCCTCAGCTGCAGGAACACCACCACACTCACAGCTCCATCTGCAGCACTTAAGTGAAGTGCAGGTGTCAGGGGGGCTCTGTGAAAAGCCTCAGGGAGAATGTGGCCTTTAACAACCCCCACCTTTAACCCCACCCGAATCGGCAGGAACCTGACCTGACCTTCAGTAATAACACAACCCCCCCCCCCCCCCCCCTTCTCAAACCCAGCCCAGTCCGGGTAATTATCCGCCTCACCACACTGGTCCTTATGCAGCTGCGTATTTCAGCACCCATCTAGTGTTTCTTTCTTTATTGATGAAAAAAAGAGACCAGAGGTAAGTAAAGATCAAAGAGAATTACAGGA